>NW_027044993.1:0-16000 GCF_964019385.1 Sycon ciliatum | reverse complement strand
GGGATCCCGGATGAGTGGTGACAAGAGTACTCTTGGTGGTGAACATAAAGAGAAAAGAAGAAAACCTTGGCGTTATCACTTAATTAAGTACTTGGCATTATTTTTTGGAAACATGTTTATGTATCTACATAGTCATTGTATTATTGTAGGTGCAGGGAGCACTGAATTTACTTTTCCAACAACTATTCCCTGTACCGGCACATGAAGCTTTGTGAGTTGAGCATCATGTAACCGGTATAATGTGCAATAAGTAAAGTTTGCTTACAAAGTAAACATTGTTCCAACGCGTTCTAACGAGGTCTGTCTCGTTGTCCAGGAGACGACCAATCAGCGACGTTCCCGCCAAGGCAAGCCTACAGGTGCAGCATACAACTAGTGTTACTTTATGTACGCACTATACTCTATAGACTAGTACGGTGCATGCGGTCTGTAGATAATGAACTCTGCATAAAATGTACGGTTTACTACTAACCGCTACGCATTTCAGAAGTGTGTACGCTTTTCGCCTCCCCCACTCTTTCATCTGGCGGAACCCTATAAAAACCGAAGCTTCGAAGGAAGATCAAAGTCATTTATAATTATACCAAGAGTCCATAACCCCGGGGGGTTATGGACTCTTGATTATACGTATCGGATGTTGCCTGATGATTGCGTAAGCATGAAACTTAAAGTACATGTAGCAGCAAACAAGCCTTGATTGTCCTTGTTGTTCTGTTGTGTTGAGCACTGTCAGCACTCTGGGTACATCCTTCGGTAAAAATAAATAAAAAAAAGGTATCGAAAAGGGGCTCCCAAAGCCCCTACAATACATGTAGCTCCACAAGCTACATGTACATGTTTGAATAAAGAATGAAGCTCACAATGAGCGCCTGGCATTTCATTTGCTTCCATTCTCCTTTTAGTAGTCCGGGCCTCAGTGGTGCTGAGTTACCAGAAGAAAATATTCTATCATACCACACGAATTAATTATTTTCTCTGCACACAAACCACAAAAACTACAGGGCCAATATAAGGGTACGAAAGCATAATACATGTACAAGCGAGATATTGTAACCTCGTTCTAAAAATAGTTAGTGCATGGCAGGGAGGGCCTTATGGCTTGTGTGTGCCCTTCAGGTTAGCCCTCAGGTAATAATAATAATAACTTTATTAGGATGACCCAAAGTCATTACGACTCCCTGGTACTAGTCCACCAGAGAGTCTTGAATCTCTGGTGTGCACTCCACACGTTGGCGCACAAGCGGCGGGAGCAAATGGCATGCCATACTATCAATGACATAAAGAGCACACAGCCCCACATCAAGTGTACATAATCCTGTGGTGCCTCCTCTGCACCGTGGCTGGTAACTCGGCCTACTTAACTCGTAGCTGTACTGACGAGGCCTTTATGGTCGAAACAGCTGTCCATAGCATTGGGTAACCGGTATGTACTTTCGACGATATAATAATTATACAGAGAGTTCACATGTTCACAAACTATAGTCTACAATGTAAGCAACACGACCGTACAAGTACCGCGGTACCGGTAGATCAGGGTACAGTGCTGATCACTCAAGTAAGTTAGTTTGCGCCTTCTGCAGCCCAGTCACACTTCGCAGGCCTAGGGCTGCGCAACGCCCGCCGCCGCGTAAGTGACACGACTGGATTTCATTGAGCAGAACTGTATAGTCATGTACTTAGTACAACATGACACTGTAGTGTTTGAAGAAAGTAGTCATGTAGTTGAATGCAAGCAAGTGTACAACAGAGTCGGGAGCCCAATAACGTCGTTTCTAAGGGGGCAGCGTGGGGCTTTCTTGTCTTCTGGCAATCTCATTACCTGGCTGTGTTCCTAGGAACAATTTGTACTAGATCATGTTCGCCTTACAATAGTTACGCGCCGAAGAATGTCGAGCCCCAGAACATCCAGGACGAAATGCTAAGATTGAAGAAGTAAGAACGCCACCATATCGGTCGACGATTCTTCTGATAACGCAGGGAGATTACTGAAAGATAAGAACATCCAACAAAATAATTGTAGACTAGCCTAATCCCTTGGAAACAGACTCTACATGACTTCATACATATCATCAAAAGTACACACCCTTCCACCTGGGGCCAGTGGGGGCTATGTACTATTGATATCATCACGATTATGTGCCTGAATCTAGATCTGTCCTGGGATCCTCACAAGATACTGCAGCGCAGACGCTCAGATTCGGCGTTTTGAGAAATTTCGCATAAAACCCGCGGTATCCATGGGAATGGACAAGAAAATAGCACATGATGTTCAAAACGTACTACAAAGTCGTACATGCCCGTGAGTCTGAGAGGGTATACACTCTTGATAGGCAATGGTATACAGTAGTCGTACGCCCAAAACATTGTTTCTAAGGGGTTTATAGCACGTTCTTAGAAACAATACGTACTGCATAATGTATCCCACAAGCTGCCAGAAAAACAACACCGCTGTTCTTAGCGTTAGGCTGTGGCGTTCTTAGAATTACAAGCTGGACGTTCTTGGGCTCCACGTTCTTCAGTGCGCAACTCCACTGTAGATGCAAGCACACACCACTCAATGTTTTCATAGCCTATATTTCATACCCTCTTCATGCACATGGCACAGTAAATCAACACCCATACCTAATCCAGCAGAATTTCTGTAGCACAGACGGGACTACTGTATTGGCATTAATACACCACACAAGCACAGTGGACTGCACACCAATAAGCAGGCATGCAGGAGGAGGGTGTAAACAGTTGCTAGCACTCTCGCGCACAGGGGGCCAAAGGTGACAATGAGCCAACCAGTAGGTTCACCACAGCTGTACAGACGACAAGCATGTGCACCAACAATGGGGACAGTATTTGGTCTTTATAAAGTGTTTATTGATTTATGGATTTACTCCTTCTCCTCGCTGCGGAGGCGTGCGTTACCGTTGGTGAGGCGAACGTTCAACTGCTGGGCACGCTCAACGATCTGCTTGCGCTTGCGGGCAGAGACGTTGTGTGCGATCTCAGCAGAGTATTTGGTGTTCTGCATAAGCAAAACCTCGAGCTCCTGTGCAAACAAACAGTTCAAAAAAAAAGAAACAAACAGTTAAGCCAAGAACGAATATTTTGTTGGGAGTGAAAATACACCATAAAACCGGCTGCACTGACACTTCAAAACAAGGACAGATAGCTCCATAAGCAGTGCAGCACAAGAATCCACAGCGGCACATACTGGTGCTACTACACATCCAATTGACGGCGACTGCCATGGGCCTGGGATTGCCACAGACACGAGCAGGACTTGGACAGGGTTCAATGGACTCCGTGGACTATGGTAAACAGCATTTGCACGCTGCACTCCACTCTGCTCAGCAACTCCGTGCACACAGGATCCACTCCATAAACACAGCAACAAAGTGCTGGCAAAGCATGTCTGCATCCAGTAGATCCACGGTCAGTAGCAGAGGAGCCACACGGCATATCCAGCACTAGTACTAGGCAGGACTAATTCTGCTCGACAACTCAGCTCTTTACAATCCACGGAAACAGCATTTGTAGAACGCTGCGAACTCCACTTCTACCTCCACACTGATTGTCTCCACCAGCAGTACGAACGGCAGCTTGTTCAGATGTGCTTTGAATTAGTTGTGCCTAGAGTATCGGATAGCTGAGTGCATTATTTTCAATAATTATTATCTGAATGAATTTTTCAAAAATGTTGAGAAATGTTGAGAATTTGTCGAGAAGTGAATGGATGCTGTTCAAATAATACAACTGTTTGTCCTCAAATAATAAGTTACGCACCTTAACGTTGTTGACAAGGAACTTCTTGTGTCCGTCAGGAAGCTGATGTCTGGTTTTGCTGTTGTTGCCATAACCAATGTTTGGCATAAGGAATTGACCCTTGAAGCGTCTGCGGACACGGTTGTCAATACCCTTTGGCTTTCTCCAGCTGGGCTGTAATACAGGGTAAATATGCAACCAAACTTACGACATCAGCAACTGGATGGCCTCCTATTCTGATCACGAACAGCAATTTTATACCTTGACTTTGTCGTATCTATCAGACTGGTGACGGATAAACCGCTTGGTGCGCTTCTTCATTGTGGCCACCATGATTGCTGAACACAGGTACAGCACCAGAAAATAACAGCACTACTTTTTAATTCCAGGATGGGCCAAAACTACTATGGACTTCATGCAAAATGGCGAGAAACTCACCAGCCTCCCGAAGATGGTCAAAAGAAGGAGAAGAAAGGAAGATGCAGGGTCGAGCGTGGCCACTATACGCATGCGCACAAACGAAAAAATATGGCGACACTGCAATTTTTGGCGAAGTCGAAAAAATTAATGACGATGTACGAAATCTTTCAAATCAAGAATAATCACAAAGCGCCATGGAGACGAACCAAGCCATCGCACAGCGTCATCAGTTTTATTTCAGAAAGAAGTGCAGTGCCAGTGGTGCGTGGTGCTGAAATGACCGTACGGAAACATAGTGGCTGTCATTGACCCAACTCCCAAGGAATCATTGCCACTGGAAAGGACGATGCTGTCCAAACAGCAGGGAAGAATCCGTAGCCTCTACCAGGTCGCCAAGGCCTACAAAGGCCAAGATCAGATCGGCGTGCCGTCTCTGACTCGCGCGCTGGAACTTACAAACTATGGAGACTGGGGGAAACTGGACATGAGTTACCATCGCGAATGTCCCAAAATTATCCAACCAAATCAGATCTTGGTACGCAACCTGGCATCATCTCTGAATAGACATGACTTTGAAATGAAGACTGGCTACATTCAGCCGTATTTAGATATTTGTCGTAAGACGGCTGGTGAGAAGGCTGAAGGATTTGAACTGCCACTAGTTCTTGGAAGAGATTTCGCTGGTGTGGTAATGGATACAGGGCCAGACGTGAAACTATTCACACCTGGAGATGAGGTATGACTGCTGTGATTTGTTGTGTGCGTATGTCGGCCTGTGTAAGCTCTTTAATAAACCTGACCTCATTCACTCACTATTTCCACTAACCGATGTAGGTCATGTGATTAGTAGACTATGACCTTTGACCTCTTCAGTACAATCAATAGGGTCTAGGCATGTTTCGTAAAAAAAATGGTTGGTCCCTCAGAATGTGCCACTGCCCAGCTGATTTCCTATCAAGGACAGTAATACCGTAATCTCGCGCATTTAGGGACAAGTGAATGAAAATCACTAAACAACACGAGGTTCATCATGGTTCCATTGTACTGGCATTCACCAATAATACGCGTACTTGCACATGTACATGTCAATGCGTTGTTTGTCTCTCGCATATAAGACCATGGTCTTATAATCGAACGAAAACGCACTTGTGAAAGAACCAAAAACAGCGACTTTTCGACCATGGTCTTATATGCGCGAGATTACGGTACTAGTTCGATCAAAACTGTCAATTGCAGCGTAACATACATGTGCATTCGGACATACCACATGGTTGTTGTTCGACCAGTGGGGAATACCTTCTTGCAGAGATGGTGTGTCAGGGCAGCTGTAGTGACGATTTGTTGCTTGATTCTGTCTTTGCAGGTATTCGGTGCCACATCAAGTTTCGGACAAGGCTGTTTCTCAGATTTTGTCGTCGTTGAGCAAAATAATGTAAGTTCATGTCACTTGCCAAATTTGAGACATTGCAGGTGCAACTTGAAACTAGTAGATAAGTAGAATGACCATTCGTTTCATTGCTCTTTTCATGAATACATTGTTTTCTTCCAGGCGAGACATAAACCACCAAATCTATCGTTTGTGGAAGCTGCGTCCTTACCATATGTATCGGGAGCTGTAATGACTGCTTGCTGTCAATCCGGACTGAAGAGGCAGTACTACAAGAACTTGACTGGTAAACGGTACGTACCCCGCTGTTGTGTGGGAGAACATTCTCGCGTCAACATTGATGGTATCACTGGCCTGTCTCTCCATGATGGTGTTCTTTTGCAAGCCTGCGGCCTCGGGATCATGTGGACAAAGGGGACACAGAGAGAGAGAGAGAGAGAGGGGGGGGGGGGGGGACAGAGGGTGGAGGTTTTATACAGCCATCTATTGCTCCTGTTGGCTTGATATCATGTTCTCCTGGCGTGTCACGGTTTTTGTGTGTATGCATTTGTGTGTGTGGGTGTGTTCTGCATCCACAGGGTATTAATTCACGGTGCTGGCGGTGGTGTTGGGACTATAGCAGTACAGGTATGTACAAAGATACCCCCCCCCCCCCTTCCCATTCCAACTCACACACGAATACAAGTATACACTCACACATTAATTAAAGAGCATCCTGGAACGACATGAAGCACTGCCCTTCAGTTTGTTGCAGGATGTAACACTGTTCATTGCACTTGGTTAAGTTGAGCCTAATAAGTATGTACCCCTGTCTCTATACAGCATTCACTCCTGGCGGTTGCATATTCGGTGTACTTGTGCAGTCGCACCCAGTGCATAGCATCTACGAGCATGTGAGGTGTATATGTACGATGGAATGCTGCTGATTACCATGTACGGGATATACATGGAATGCTGCTGATTACCATGTACGGGATATACATGGAATGCTGCTGATTACCATGTACGGGATATACATGGAATGCTGCTGATTACCATGTACGGGATATACATGGAATGCTGCTGATTACCATGTACGGGATATACAAGTACAAGGAATAACTTGTACAGTGACTACTCACAAGTCGGATGTGAAAGAATGCTAAGGCAGAACAACGCTCACACCCTGCCTAATGATACTAAAAATACTAGTTCGCATGTGGCCGATAAATTTGAAAATGACTACGTATGTGATTATGGACATTCACAGTAAAGTGTGTTTGTGTGTGCGCGTGTGTGTACGTGCGTGTGTGCGTGTATTTGTCTCAGCTGCTGAAGTCGGCTGGTGCCCATATCGTCACGACCTCACTGGTCAGATCGTTCAAACTGCTCAAGTCTCTAGGTGCAGATGAGACGCTGGCTTTCCGTGCTAAGGACTTCATTGTAGATCTGGAGACATTGGACAAGTATGCCAAGAAAATAGAAATAGAAATTAATAGTTAACTCGGATGGTGAGCCAATTATGACAATTAGTCATAACTTGTAACATTTTGTCCTTCTTCTTTTCACAGAAATTAAGAGAAATTTTCTTTTGGAGAATCCTTGTATTTCATTTAAAAAAATAACAACAACAACAGCAGCAGCAGCAGCAGCAGCAGTACCTCCTCCAGAATAGTGCTATAGTGCACAGGTATTTGTTTTAAAAAGAACAGTAGGCACTACGGTGAAGTAAGTGTCTCAGTAGATTTATGCTGCGTGATTTCCCTTGGAAGCACTTACGACAGTACATGTACATGTACATGAACATCTGCAATCACAGTAGCAGTTCAAGTGTCACTGCACGGCACCATGTCCCTGCCGCGTGCCACTGCCTGCAAGTGTACTGATGACATGATGTGTGTACTGTGTTACTCTTGTGACCGTATGCAGGTTTGACCTGATACTGGATATACCTGGTCACTGCGATGGATTCCTGCTGCGTTGTATCAACCGACGTGGCAGCTACGTGTCCTTCAAGCAGCGTCTATATGAGAACATCCACGAGGAGGATATTGACCTAGCGTTTGGTATGATGAAGGATATTCTGCTAACCAAGGCCCGCCTACGTATGAAGTATGGCTGCAAGTACTATTATTTCAGTTACATGCCACCACATCCGTACTACCTCGACTATCTGTTATATTTCCTTGAGGATGGCACGGTGAGTGTTACTGGTCTGTCAAATGTTCATATTTATGCAGTCCATTGCTGTGCGCTGTGTGTGTGTGTGTGTGTGTGTGTGTGTGTGCGTTTGTGTGTGCATGTGTATTCTATGTGTTACTGCTGTGCATGCTGACATGTTCCCAGCACGGCAGTGGTGTGACTGCCACTGACTACTGTACAGTCGTCCCTCTCTAATCCGCCACCTTTTGCAACGGCATTTTCTGCTGGATAAACAAGGGTGCTGGATTATCAAATCCTGCCCTCCAACCCGGCCCACATGTTATCATACATGTTTGTGTCGTACGTCAAAACGTAGGGATTTTCTGTGTCAAACCAAGTACTTTGTGGAATGCATGTCTATAACATACACTTGGGAATATCTTATGCACTAGCATAGGATATTCCCAAGTGTATGTTACATGTGTTGTGTATGTTACAATGGTCCCTGACAGTATGCGATGTACAACTGCTGGATTAGAAAATCGAATTTATATGTACAGTTTGAGTGATTTATTGCAGAAAATCGCTGCTGGAGGTGGAATTCAAGTGCCGGATCAAAGCGTAGAAAATGAACTGAAAAAATTCGTTTTGCCAGAAAGTGTGCTGGTTTGCAAGGGTGCTGGATAAACAAGTGCCGGATTAGAGAGGGACGACTGTACTGGCATAGTACTGTCCAGTACAGGCTTATCAGTGGTGCTGGTGCTGGTGCTGGTGGCGGCGGCACGTGTTTGTTGTACTTCAGCTTCATGCAATGCCAAGAGAGCACGGCGTCTGACACAAAGTTGCAACGGTAGCTTTTACAGCCATTGTTCAGGTTCACTTTCGTGCATGTGTGGGCATGTGTGCCATGTACTCTTACAGATCGTCCCTGTAGTTCAAGACGTCATCGGTCTGGAGGAGATACCGGACGCTATGAAGCGTATTGAAAAGGAGGACGTCCAGGGCAAGACCGTTGTCGACATGATGCTCTTGCCGGAGGAAGCCAGGCAGCTGCACCGAGGAGAAACCGAGGCTGTTGGTGAAATAGCAGAGGGATGACATTGGAACACATGGCCTGGGGATTGAGTCCTGGTTCATCGATGATGTCACAGTTCGTATGCTACGGGATGAGCATGTAATGACCGAATACGCGGCTTCCAGGATGTACGCTTCAGTCAAGCATCTTGTGGTGTCTGCTGGCTATATAGCAGCAGAGTGGGCTGCAGTAAAGTGTTCCAGCAAAGTGTGCTGCAGCGGGGACCAGTGTTGCAGCGGACTGCAATAAAGTGTTGCAGTGAAGTGTGTTGTAGCTCAGGGTTTCAGTGGATTGTGGCAGTGCAGTATTGCAGTAGCACAACACACATCGTGGACTTCTTATTTATTTACGGTGCTGCGGGGTATGTCTACAAGTGCACAGTCATGTTGTCTACCTGTCATCCGATACTGATGCCCACGCACTCATTACCCTACTGTACTGCACTACAGCCATGCAGCTGTCAGGCATGATGATCAGTGAACATGAAGCGCAGCAGCAGCAGCATCCCGTCAAGTGGTTAGTTTGTTCTGAATGATCCATGGTCAGGGAAATGCGTTATTCGAATCAAGCCTGTGACCCGCCGCCCACTATGTACTGCGCCACCGTACGGTATCACTGCGTCAGACAGCCTCCTCCTGCCCATCGGCGGCGGCTCAGTTGTGCGCGGTGACGATCTTGTACCCGTGTCTTAGTAACAAGCTTTGCTCGATGCCACAGCACACTTCAGACACGCAGATTGTACACTGCACAGTGTCTTACCAGGCCATAACCATGATAACATGACTTGTGTGTGAGTGGCAAACTTGATGGCACCTTGTGGATGTCACATATCTGCACAGGCTATTGATCACTGTAAACACATGGAACTGCTATGTAACCATGGTGATCACTGTAAACACATGGAACTGCTATTTAACCATGGCAACCAATGTGAATAACTGTAAATGGCTTTATTACACCAAGATAACACGAAACCCAGAGCTCGGACATGTTCTGCATGGGTGTCTGTCACGTCGCGTTGAAATTCCAGGATTGCATCATAGTTGGTGCAGATATGCGCCGTGAAATACTAGTAGCGTATAGTAATGCGTACACTTGAGCTGCAGTTGTGCAGCAGGAGTCCTGTACTGCACGCTCTGGCCCTCTGGGTTTCATGCAGTACTCTTCACTATACCGGTAACCATTAATATTATTATCAAATTTTTGATGCAAGGGCAATCCCCACAGGCCTAAGGCCTTCTTACAGGGTACCCTAATGGTAACACATGCAATGTCAGGCGTGAAGCCTGGCACGCTGACAAGTTACAACACTTGCGAAGTGCGCACGCTGGAATGATCGTACATGTAGTAGTGTCAGCAAAAGTAAAATAAGCTCCCAAGGATACAGGAAACTTGCAAGGTTAAAATCAGTGCATGTACCAGTGCAGGCTGGAACTTTGTAGCGGAAAAGTATAGGGTGCGGAATAATATTGCAGTGGAACCTGGGTCTCCGACCACCTCATGAAATCAACTGTGCCTCGCAAAACTGACCACTTTCGCACGCACATAACCCTCCATATACACACATGGCTGGAGGGACTGGTCAAAGACAACATTCCGCATTCATCTGCAGCTTGGAATGTGAGTACAGGCACGGAGACTAAACAGTAAACACACCACACCACAGCACACACACACACACACACACGCCATACTACCAGGTAGAACGTTACTTTGAAACTACATTTTTATTGTAGTCAGAAGTAGATCATCCGTATAGCAAGCTAGACAGACACAAATCAGAAATAAGCAAGCCATTTGACAGCCATGACACTGGTGGACGTTACCACGGTTACACGATGTAAATAGCATGGAACAATACTGAGTTGCCATAGTAACCATACATATCTTATACGCTCTGAGAAGCACGCAAAAATACTGACGGCAAAAATGCACAAACACTTATAAGCAAAATTTCGAGACAGACCGGCTGCCCTCTATAACAAAAGAAATAATAAACGATGCAACGGTGCTAATGCTCACGAGACTGCTAAAAAAAGGGAAACAGAAAATAGTTGCAAAAGCACCAAGACTGGCCAAACCAAAATTTATATGTTGCACCCTATAAAGCATGAGTGCAGCCCAGGAGGGGGCATAATGGTTGGTAGCCCAGGAGGGGGCATAACGGTGGATTACACTGAGGTAGCCCAGCTCAGGAGGGCGCATGACTGCTGACTACACTAAGACATAATGCCGAAGATTCTGGGGAAGAACCAAAGCAGACACAGAAGCACGAGGACATTTGAAATCAAGTGAGAAATTTAAAACGAGATGCATAATACACAGCAGCAGCATCAGTAGCAGGAGCAGCAGCCAGCAATATGACCATGTGTGTCATGTTCAGAAGAGTACTAGAGGTATGTATGAGCAGATGAGAGCAACAACAAGAGGAGCAATCTAATTCATGAATATGTCAAGCAGACCCATCATGCGGTCAGAGTATTTCATGGTGGTTCGTGGGTTTCGCCGTACACACTGATATCTGGAAAATATGATAAACAAACTTTTCAACAGCAGGGGTGAACAGAGCGGCGGTATCATTTGCAGGCGAGGCAGCAGAGAGAGTAGAGAGAGAGAGAGAGTGGTGCATAGCTGCAAGCGGCGGCGGTGGCTGTGCTGTGGATACGACTAGCACAGGGCACCAAGATCCGCAACAGCCGTCTGATCAATAGCCACACAGCACAGGTCATCGTCACACTGAAGGACCATGATGGCGCCGAAACCGGGCAGTTTGTGGTAGCGCTCAGGTGCTGCATTGCTATCCTTAGTGGGCAGCCAGACATGGACTAGGCGACCAATGACACCCTTAGCCGGCCACCAGTTCTTAGACTGCCAATACGTGGGTGAGCAATGGATACGCATGTCTTCATCCGGCCACCGGATGTCCAGACCGGGCGGTTCGCTGTCGGAGATGTGCTTGAAGATGAGCTCAACACGGAGGATGCGGAACTGATGCTGGAACTGAGACGGCGACACCAGTACGATACTACTACTATTGCTGGAGGTGACAGACGGTCGATATGCCCTGTCTACCATGTCCACCGCAGTGCTAGAAACGTTAGGAGTTGCAGCAGTCGTAGCACTAGCAGCAGCAGCACCTCCATGTGAACCTACCGGCACCACGCTGGCCAGTATACTGGGTGCAGGAGTGGCAGCAGCAGCAGCAGCATGGCCAGCCCGTGCCTGTGACGCTGGTGTAGACGCTGCTGGCTGATCCAGTGAAGCTACACTAACACTGCCAGCGCTGTTCTCTGCAATACTGCGTGTTGTTGCATGTGTTGATGCAGCGTCAGGCACACCAATCGAGCCAGCAACACCAGCCAGCGAATCACCGGCACCAGAATAGCCGCCAGCAATGGAACCACCAGCCAGCATATTATCCGACACTGCAGTTGACCACCGGTCACTGCGTAAGCTACCGCTACCAGCTAAACTACTGCCACCTTGCACTCTCGATGCTGATTCAAGGCCATCCATACGCGATGACGCATCCAAGTTGCTAGTATTCGACAAGCTAACACCATCTGTTGCCGTAGCAGCTGCGTCCATGGTAGCCAATGACCCAGCCACGACTAGATCAGACGATGCGGCTACAGACATACCGGCAGTGCTGTGCAGGCTGCCACTGCGACTACCTGCTCGACGGCGATATACATCGGAGCGTGACGTCGTCTCCGCCACCGACTGCCCGTCCAGGCGTGAGTGCGTGTCGGCACGTGATGACACGTCGCCTCTAGACACAGAGTCCATGTGTATATGTGATGTGGAGTCGCCCACACTGGCATTCGCTCCATGCGCGCTCAGCGCCAAAGAGCCAGCGTTGGCTAGCTGGCTGACAGTGGAAATACCAGCCATGGACGAACCACATATACTCATGCCCTCCATACTAGTCATCTCGTCAGTACCTACACCTGAAGCAGCAGTGGCAGAGGCGGCCGCACTGCCAGAAGCGGCGGCGGCAGCATTGATGTTGACATGTCGAATACTATCGCGAGCACCGGTCGATGAGGACTTCCTACCGTCACCACGGAAACTTGACACATGGCTCTCTCTGTCCGTGATGGCCGAGCTAAGTCCCTGCAGGCTGTCCGTGCTGCCATGCGCTAGTCGGAATCCCACGCTGGCTGTACTGCCGCCCTCTTCCCCACCACCCATGCTGGCCGTGCTCCATGGCATGCCCATCGACGATCCGGCCTGGCTGGGGTCGGCGTGACCACCCGACGTGGATGCTGTGGCATGGGCGTGCTCTCTCGGCAGTTGTGGTGGTGATGAAGAGGACGGTGGAGAGTGGGCGTGATCACCGACACCACTGGCCATGCCAGCACCACCACCACCAGCACCAGCGCCGAAAGTAGTTGAGGACGCACTTGTGAATGAACCCGGCATCAGAGGTGATCGCGGCCCAGCACTGGTGGTGAACGAAGACGTGGCTCCGCCAAATCCAACTCGTCGTGTTGGTAATCCCTGGCTGGTGTTGCCACTGGCTGCACCTGCTGCTGCTGCTGCTGCCGCTGTGGTACTACCAGTACTACTAGGCTGATTGTGACTGCCAGTGAGGCGACACCTGGCAAACTGTAGACACTGGCCTAGTTTAGACCAGAGGTAGGACCAGCTCAGACTGGGGCCTAGCATGTCAGTTATCTGCATAGGCAGAAACACACACACACACACACAGACACGCGCAGACACACACACGCAGACACACACACACACGTGCACACACACACACACACACACACACACACACACACACACAAACACACATACACATTGACACCCGCACGCGCACACGCACGCACACACACACGCATACACACACATATCCAAGTACTATAAAAGCCATTATTCTAAAGCGGGATTCACAGAAGCTTTTTTGCGATGCGACACGCGATGCGACGCGATCTGCGATGGATGCGTGCGATGCGAACTCGCGAAATACCATTCACAGAAGAAGTCAGCGATGCGACAAAGTTTTGCTGATTTGGGTACGTCACCATGATATTCGCGCGGTTTGACACAACTTGTAAACATTTATAGGCAACTCTTGCACCTTTGTACAACTTTGCTGTAGAAAAGGTCAAAATCGTACACCAAATCGCTTGTCGCATCGCATCGCATCGCAAAAGTTGAGCCAAGCTCAACTTCTGCGATGGCCTGCGATGGCCCAGTTGCGGCAGTTGCGTGGGGTGCGACATGGCTGCGATTTGGGGTTTTCCCGGTTTCGCGTCTGTCGCATCGCGTGTCGCATCGCAAAAAAGCTATTGTGAATCCCGCTTAACGAGGCGCATATATAACGATTTCCCAAAATTGACTAGTTTACGTGTACCAAAGGTAACGATTCTCACTCATTTTCAACGCTCAATAGGACAGTATATGTATCGGTTTCTGTATAACGATTTCTATTTTAACGACAGGTTTCTCCTCGTTAACTCGTTAGAGTTAGCACTTCGTTATAATTATGGCTTTTACAGTACACGTTTGTTCACACAGCAACATGACTGATTGTAATCAGCACACCAAACAGGGTTTCAAGGACTTTGGCTGCTCATAGCATAGCATAGCATACATCTACAGAGTGAGTACAGCAGCTAACAGCAGCACAGTCATGCTCCAATAACAGCGTAGTGTGGATGTATGTAGTGTGTGTTTGTACATACATTCTCCAGTAATAGTGTAGCGCGGATGTCTGTAGTATGCATAATATATGAGCCGTGATCAGCAAAAACAGACCTACATGTATATATGAAACTCGGATGTTGAGCCATAAATAAATGTGGAAGAGAAAAGGACATATGGATACGAGTTAAGAGTAACTCTCCATCACTGTAACATGATACTTTATACAGTCAGAAAGTGCAATAACTAGGCACAAAACTGACAGAGTACTGAAACATTCGACGTCCTGACACCTAGCTTCAACACATCTCCGTAGCGCTAACCGACAGCCTTCCAACTTGGAAGGTTCAAGGTTATGGAAAGACCAAAGAGGGGAAGGCAAGCGCAACGAAAACGAGCAAAAGCTACAGTCCCAACGGAACAAAGAATGTCGATTGTTACTGGACGATGACGAGACCAGTACGATATTTGACAAAGCGGTCTAACTACAATTCGAAGCAGCAAAGCAGTTTCAGTACTCTGTCAGTTTTGTGCCTAGTTATTGCACTTTCTGACTGTATAAAGTATCATGTTACAGTGATGGAGAGTTACTCTTAACTCGTATCCATATGTCCTTTTCTCTTCTACATGTATATAGGTCAAATTTTTCAAAATGGTGTTTTTTGCTGGAAATTGTATGCTTGCCTTGTAGCAAACAATTTCCGGCAAAAAAATTCATTTTGAAAATTTGACCTATATGTCTGTTTTTGCTGATCACGGCTCATATGTAAGCCAATTAGTGTAGTGTGGATGTGTGTAGTATGGACATGTAAGCCAGTTAGTGCAGTGGACATGTAAGCCAGTAGTCAGTGTGTGTAGTGTAGTAGTGTAGTAAATATCCGGATAGGCGAGGGAACCGGATAACTGAACACACATACTGTACATGCATGTGACACATCAAAATGGGCGGCATCGTACATACATGTATATGGATCCAGAACAACTAGCGTGCACGTAAAACAAGCGAGAAAAATGACAAGTACATGCCACTGAGTGCTACCCACATGCATGCAGCAGGTCAAGGACCTGATTTGTTTGTACAACTCTCTGATTCTAGCTTCTGCAAGCCACGTGCAACCGGATACGACGAAGCTTTTTGTACATATTTTGACCAGCTTGTACACAAAATCATGCACCAGTATGCGGATCGCGAGGTCCGGTTATGTTGTATGCGTAACATATGATGCACATCGGTAACCAGCGATTTTCTTCCGGATGGCGAGGGATCCGGATAAACGAGGTGTGACTGTAGTAGTGTAGTGTAAGTAGTAGTGTGTTAGTCAGCCTACCTGATTGTTACTCTCGGCATAAGAGGTTGTGAGCGGAGATACGTAGATGGGGTAGCCAATATCACACGATGAGTTGATGATGTTGCGCAAGGCTTGCCGTGCATTCTGAATGCTGCCACGCTCTGCATTGCTGTTGCGCAAGAAGATCAGCTCGTACTGCTGCCCGGCCCACAGTCCACGCACACATTCCTCATTCACCTGTCAGCGGGGGAACAGAGTGAATAGAAACAACAGAGTCATATTTTAACAAGGCGTTGG
>NW_027044992.1:0-2000 GCF_964019385.1 Sycon ciliatum | reverse complement strand
TTACGTACTGGGGACAATGAAAACACAGCACACAAAAAAATTCAGGAAGCCTTCTTTATGGTAGGTAGGTACTTTGAAGTACGTACGTTTTCATTTGAATTCACAGAACCAAACTGGCGGTGTCGCCCAATTGCATGGAACATGGAAGCGAATGGAAACAATAAAGAATTGTGAGACTTACCACCTCACCCTCGCCGCTAGGCGCTGCATCTGCCACCTTGGTACTTTATCCCAGGCATGGTGGTGGCCTCGCACAAGCGAAACTTCCTGAGCTGGTTGTGTTTCTCAACACAGTGCATTACAGTCTCTTGTCGCAGTTGAGCAATCTCGTGTGGGGAGAGGTCTTTGCTGTTTGCGTTATTATAGAGCTCACTGACTTGAGCGAGCTGCAACTCCCGGTGCCGAAAGGCGGGCTCAAGCCCCTACAATTTAGGCCCTGGCGCATAATGCCGGCAGAATTTTGAGCAGAATATGGGTTATTCTAGAAAAGGAGCAGAATGAGCAGAATTTGGCAGAAAAGTGTAGAAGAAGGAGCAGATACTCTGCAGAACCAGCTACGAAGTGCGGAGAGGGCTGCTGGCGCCTATTTACGGCTCCATTGTGTTCACAAAATACGGCAGAATACGAGCAGAATGGGGCAGAATGCCGGCAGAATACGAGCAGAATGTCGAGCAGAAAACGCTACTTTTCCGAGCATTATCCGCCAGGGCCTGCCCTACATGGCTACTTCCCCTTGGCTAACCCCCAAGACGAAATGATAGTAGCGAACTGGTCGAAATTTAAAAAACATCTGGCTTTGGAAATGTATTTTTCATTGCTACCAGGTTCGGCCTCATTTTCTCTGTGCTGCGCTGATGAGTCCACAAAGGACGAAACAGTTCTGTCCGCAGATTGAGTTCGATCATGTTACCAAGAGTACTATAACCCCCAGGGGGGGGGGTTATACTCTTGATGTTACTGTACGATGTAATGTATGTTATCATTGCACCATTAGAAGCCAGGGTGGGAGAAAAGTGAATCTCCTTGGAAAATCCTGGACCCACCCCTGGCAGGTGCATGGGTGCCAGCCGCTAACGACTGTACATGTATGGACACTTGTGCATTTTTTACGATCCAACTTTTACGATCTAACTTTTACGATCTACATTTAGCCCTTGGCAGATAATGGCGACAGAAAATATGCGCAGGAGTTGGTACTTGTTCTAGTACGTTTCATGCATGTTTGGTATGTGGATAAATAAATGCAGAAGAATTGTGTTGCAATGCAGTACAGTGTCATGCACACAACCATGCTTGCAGGAATACATGATGCACGTACGGGATACCCTTCACGGACTCACAGAAGTACATGTAAAATTGTATAACTGCAGCCCACTGTAGTCTGTCAATTGTGGTAAAAGGAGCCGAGCTAGCGAAACTGTGATGGCAAAGCAAAGATTCGGTGAAGCATGATACGTCTTTTCTAATTTCTATGCAATTCATGCAGTACATGTACAATGGCTGAACAGAGACACAATACATCTAAGAACTACTGAGTACATAGGACGAGTAGCTATTAACATGTGGCTGAGAGAGTCAAGTCTACACCATTCACTACAATACAACCGGCGTATGTGCAAAGGTGTGAGATTTCCAAAAATAGCTAAAGAGTAAAGGGAATGTTTAAAAAAGTCTATTAATTATTTTATTTTAAAGGGCACAGCTAAGGAAAAGTAAAATCAGAATGGAGAGAGTGGCAGACGTACAAACAAACCAACAGGCACAAACGCATAGTTGCAAAGCGTTGCTGACAAGCACTGCTTTTTGTCAAGGGGAGAAGTATAATTATTATGTCTAACCAAGAAGAGCGAGGAACAAGCAATGATTCAGTTCTGTTACAGCAGGGGTAGCACCGACGTGTGCATCAACGTGTACTATACTGTTCATGTATCTTGAAGTATAATCGTGCTGTTGGTGACATATGCATTGCTTCGTGTGTGCTTAGTTGCTAGAGCAGGAAC
>NW_027044991.1:0-4000 GCF_964019385.1 Sycon ciliatum | reverse complement strand
TGCTGTCCCCAAAAAATGAACGGCAAGCTGCGAATGATCCACCATCTGTCTAGTCCAGAAGGCACCGGCGCAAACGCCAGCATTCCTGCCGAGCCGCTCTCTCTCTGCACTACGCGAGCATTGACCACGCGATCAACATCATCATGTCATGCCCACAGCCTGTGTATTTGTCCGAGCTCGATGTACGCAGTTCATTTCAGCAGATCTTAGTCCGCCGTCAGGACTTCACTGGGAAGGCTCCTACTACTACGAGCGATTTCTGCCTTTCAGCCTTCGCTCCAGCCCAGCCGTCTTTGACTCAGTAGCCAGAGCAGTCAACTGGATCATGCAGCACGAGTTTGCTATAGATTACCGGCTTCATTACCTCGATTACTTTCTCGATATCTCCACTGGTTTGTTTGCAGCCAAAAAGCAACTCACCCCCCCCCCCC
Source organism: Sycon ciliatum (assembly GCF_964019385.1). NCBI lineage: Eukaryota > Metazoa > Porifera > Calcarea > Leucosolenida > Sycettidae > Sycon > Sycon ciliatum. The sequence goes on along the minus strand of NW_027044991.1, from coordinate 3,569 downwards.
CCCTCCGGGCATTCACGTGTTTAGGCATTCCTCTTTGCTCCATCCAAGCTCGAAGGGCTATCACAATCATTGACCTTCCTTGGTAATGTCCTAGACTGCGAGCGCCACGAAGCTCAGCTACCAGAGGACAAGCTGTCCGAGATCTGTGCGCCACTCATGGCTACTATCAGCGAGCGCAGCATCGGCCAGCGTCAACTCGAGTCCCTCCTGGGGAAGCTCGCTTCGAGTTATTGTTCCTGGACGCACATTCATGCGTCAACTATGATCAGTGTGCCCTGAACTGCATCTGTGTATGGGAGTGCGGCGCGGAAAGCCCATCTTGAGAATGGGTTGGCCGGCCCCTTAGTAGATGCGTGGCTTCTGTAGAGGGTGATGAGGGGCATCCAGCGATGCCATGGTACGGCTGTACTCACCCCTCGCCTTGCTATCACTATGCCAATCCTACGGCACCTGATGGATGCACGCAGGAAAATTAGTATCCTGAATGGCCATGACAAGCTGCTCTACCAAGCCGCCATGCTGCTAGCGTTCTTTGGATTTCTTCCGTGTGCCGAATTCACTAATGGTATCACACGGGGCTGCACTAGCTCCTCTGGTGACGGACGCCTGCAACTCTTCCTTTTTCCCTTTTTCTTCTTTTTTACTAAGTACACAACCTACTCGTCAGAAGGGGAGAAGACAACAGAGTATACAATAACAAAACAGCAGGGAGAGTAGGGGCTGCAAACCAAGCCTGTGCTGGTGAGGCAAGCCCTCAACACCGACCTATGGTCTCGGCGTTAACGTGAGCTTGCGCATGCACCATAGCCTAAAGAAGGGGGTGATTTAGCGATAAAGACAAGAGAAGGTTGTTAGTTTCGGTAGACAAGAGACAAGTAGTTTATTGTTCAGAATACACGAAGTAGGAAAAACTGACAAGATTCAATCTGTAAACGACAGAGAAGCTTTCAAAGATATGCGTGCGTGCATACACAGTAGAGCTAAAGTTGTACGGCATTAAGTCATAACATAACACGCCCCTTCAAAGATAAAATTCTATGGGTACAACCGGACACAAAATAACAAACACAGTAACATAATAATAAATATACTCTCACGGCCCTTCTGAGATAAACCTGGTTTTGTCTCAACAAAAATAAATAAATAAATAAAGTCATAAGAGACGAGATGAAATGACATAGGCATGATGTCAAGATGAGACCAAATGCTACAGACAGTGTCACACATATGAATGTCCAGACGTAGATGTAATGGTGAGACGGTCAGGCGTCTTACGAATACGAGTGCTACGACGAACAGGCTGGGTAGCGGCGTCAGTAGGTACACCTACTGATGAAGGTGGGGAAGGGGTCTGACTAGCGGAATCAACACATGGGGGAACATACGGACGGAGAAAGCAGCGATTACGTCAGAGGACACGGCCACTAGGCATCTTGACGAAGTAGTCGCGCCGACTGCCAATTGCTGCAATGACGCCACGCAAGGACCACAGCTTGGTCTGGTGGTGCTGAACATCAACGTGGGTGCCAATCCGTAGAGAATGGAGAGACCGTGCCGATTTGTCATGTGTTTTCGGATCTACAGAGTCCACAGCCTCAGCAGACGCAATCCAGTGTCGATAAAAGCTGGCACGGTGGGCGAACACAAACGACTGGAGGGACTGACCGAACAACACTTGGGCGGGGCTGCTGCAGTAGGGCGGGGACTATTGCGCCACTCCAACAGACCGCGTTGGAAGGAGTCTACATCCAGATCTCCATTCCGGGTCGTCTTCTCAATGAGCAGTTTCACTGCTTTCACTGCTGATTCCGCGTGGCCATTGGATTGAGGGTAGTGTGGGGTGGAAAAGCACTGTTCCACACCGCAAAGCTCACAGAACTCACGCGCACGGGAAGCGGCAAACTGCGGGCCTCCATCAGAGAATATCTTGCGCGTACGCCAACATCTGCGAACCAACAGCGGAAGTGACAAATGATGTCATGGTAGGTAGCGGTACGGCCAATTCGAGCTACACACGGATCTACGACCGTTCACCGAAAACGCGTTCACAGAACGACCATTCACAGAACGACGTTTCACCGAAAGACATTTCACAGAATGACAGTTCACCGCCACTGCAGATTCACCGAAATATCAATTCACCGAATTTTCATTCACAGAATTCTGTTTCGTCGAATCCCGGTTCACAGACACATTTTTTCACCGAATGGACAGTTCACCGAAAATTACTTATACTTGACCCAAAATCATGGCGCTTATTAAGCGTGTAGTGAAAGGTACTCAAACCTCTTACCGGCTAAAACTTTCACAACACTAAATGCAAAGCAACACTGGAGAAGAAGACTTGTGGTGCCATTTGAAGGAAATAATCACATCACGGCTCCACAAAGAAAGCCAGATTATGGGCAATACCACGCAAAACTCCAGTGGGGGGGGGGGGGGGGGTGGGGGGCGTTGCTCAAATGTGGTCACTATAGTGCGCAGGCGCTGATCAACCTTCCTGTACCGCTCCTTCCTTGTTGGCCCATCTTGCCCAGCACGCATTCTTTCCAGATTTTCTTCAGTGCTTCGTTGCTCGTTCCTTAAGTTCTCGATCAGCTTCCACAATGTCGGATGATGGCAGTTTACTACAGCTGAAAATCGGCGATGCCAACCTTCCTGGATGTTGTTCGTTCTGTGTTCTCCATTAGCCGTTCTTGTGTGCACGTTTCACCACTCATGCCGGGACAAAGGCGTTTTTCTGGTCCCATTAGCTCTTAGACCACCTATGTAGTATGTTTCAAAGTACTTTAATACTTCCTCCACCTCGGGAGGAAAGTCGGCTTCCAGTGATTCAAAGTAATCCACAACGTCTCCCAGCGGAATGAAAGCAAGGGCTGCGATCATACGAAGACTAACAACAAAGTTAGGTTGCTCAGCGTACATTTGTTGCAGTCCAGCACCTTGAATATGTTTGTATATATTTTGAGAGAGATAAAAAAGCAGCCTTGAATGGCCACTTCAGGGAATTTCTGTCTGTATGCTTTGATAGCTGCAATTTCGTAGTCTGTGCTGATATAGTCTGGCTGCAGTTCAGGGTTAAGATCAATCAAAGATTGAAAAACTCTCTCGTATGTTTCCTGGCACTTGTCTGGTAGAACGGCATACACCCGTGGAAAGAAGTAGTTGTGCTCGGCTGTTCCGATCGTGTAGAGCTGGGTGAAAAGCGGCGGTACAACTTTAAACATTCCGTCACTGCACCATTTATGTGCATCTGCCAGAGCTGTAATGTTTTCCTGTGTTGAGAACACGAGGAAGCGCTTATTCCCACTAGCAGAGCCACTGTCGTGTATCAGGAACTGATGGCCACTTAGGGCATCGCGGTATTCTTGTGGGATGATAATATCTGCAAGGGTAGCAGGGTTTGGTGGCAGTGCATTTGCTGCCACGCGAGCTCTCTGTGCTCTGCGGCGAAGACTGTTCTGTGACCAAAGCTGGACAACTGCTGCCAAAGACGCACTTTGGGTAACCTCTTGAACGATTTGCAGGGTTGTCTCCCTCGTGCTTCAGCTACGGTGCTCAATTGTATT
>NW_027044990.1:0-37568 GCF_964019385.1 Sycon ciliatum | reverse complement strand
GTTAGGAAGAGATACAGATACATGTTCCCATCCATCGTATGATCCGTCGCAGGCGACCACAGTTAGGGCACACCTGGTCCCTTTGACCTTAAAATGAAAAGCCCCACCCGGTTCCCCATATTTTGAGGACAGAGGATGGCCCGGCTCTGAGAACCTCTTTTTTTCGACTGTACTGGTTATTCTGAACACTTTTTAAATTCCCCTGGTATTGCTATTTCGGTTTTCCCCATGGCTCGCCTGGTCATCTTGATATACTTTTCTTTAAATTCTTTGTCGGTAAAATGTTGGGGACAAACATATCCGGTGCAACCTGGCCTGTGTTCTGGTTTGACCCGACAACCAGTGGGGCCTAGATATGGTACCTTTGCTCTTTGGTCATAGTAATAAACGTTTTCATTACCATCAGCCTTCAACTGATCCCGTACAAAATTGCAGAAAAGTGCATCGCAGCACCGTGACGGACTATCAGTAGGGCACGACATACATTTTTGTAAAGTCAGCTTTGCCAGCTTTTCAAAGTTTTGAGTTTTCTTTGTTTTCATTTTCCCCTTCAAACCAACTTAAACGGATTCTTATCCCGTCTCTCTATCTCTGCTTTTTTTGCTTTGAGTGTGGTGATCATACCTTCCAGATGGATTGTTGCGTCCCAGGAATTTACCACCCTGACAGTGCATAACTGGTCAAATCCAGTCTTCATAGTCGCGGTTATTTTGATTCTTTCCCCGAATTTTTCGATTTCAATCCGCAAATCGTGTTTTACGATTTCAGATATCACGTTTTTATCCGGGAATTTTTTCAAAACTTAACCTTCACTGATCCCGTTTTGATTGCCTTTTGCATGGCGTTTTTATCGATGAAGCCAAGCCGTTCCAGCATAATCGAGATACTTGTTCTATAGGTGTTGGGATCCATCGTCTTTCTTTTGATAATTCATCTCATTTTTTAGCATATATCCCAGGGCGACATACACGGAAGCTGATGGTTCCCCTTCCAACGACTTTTCTATTTTCGAAATAACAAGGCCCGTGTTTTCGCTGAATTCTTCAGGAGTCATCATTTAGCGGCACTCCATTCCTTGATTTTCTTTTCGATTGCTTCAAACGAATTGATGGGAAGATTACCCAGAGACTTTTCTGTCTTAAGTCCCAGGTCCTCTAATTTTTCCGGGTGAGCCTGGAAATAGTCTTCGATGTCCAACCATTTTTCATGATCGGCCATCTTTGTTGGTATAGGATTGTTATTGTCAACATCAATGGTCGGAACATCCTCTTTAACCGATTCTTGTTCGGGAAGCGCTTCATTAAAAACGGATATATCCAGTTTTTTTTATCGGTGCTTTTGTTTTTGGATCAATCTTTATGGTATCCTGATGTTCTTCAACTATTTGCATGCCTTTAAGAACGTCAGCAAATCCATCGCGGGCGGCGAACATTCTGGCCCTCATTAATAACATTCTTTTTGGATATAAAGTCCATGGTCCTGACTTGCCCCACAGGTTTGCTGTTTCAGCATCTTTTTTACTAAAAACGGACCGTATTGGTTCCTTTTGTCCCTTACGCCAATATGTGAAGGTGCATGTCATATTTGCTTCGTCTAATTCTTGTTTTTGATCTTCCAACAGACCGGAAGCGTAAATTAGGCGGGAATAGCATAGCATCCCATAGATCATAATTTTACCGTTGATAACCGCAAAAGACTCCAATGCCTGAAAAGGTTGAATACCAACTTCATGACCGCGAATTACAACGGCAGCAATATCCTGAGGCTTTCCGACGTATTCCTTGGGAATCATTCTTGATCGGGAAAAATATTCAGACCATTTGACTACTTCGGTAAATGTTTTCGGAGAAAAGTCGGCGACCAGGTCAGCACGTCCCTCGATTACTTCATTTCCATTCATAACAAACCATCCTCAAATTGTTGTTTCAACCACTTTGGTGGCCTTATTTCGGTTATTTCAAAAGGCTGATAAAGGCCTGGCCATGTACCGGAAAACATACATTCTTTGTATTCATCAAACAACCGGTTAACGATGACCTGACCTATTTCCAGCAATAATGGGTCCAACTGAATAATCCCAATGTCGAAGGGGGGGGTTTTATATATGAAGATAAAAAAGAAGTCCTTAACCTCAATCCCTGCTTCCTGGCACAGCTTTCGATACCAGGCTTCCTGTATATGATAACCCTGATCGACAATGTGGTGTTGAATAGACTTAATATTTTTATCAAAGGTTTTCACGTCAGATATGGTTACCGCACCATCGTTTCTTTTCTTCATGTAATCGATCATACATTTAACAGGGATGCCGTCTATCACCCCTTTGACGACAGTTTCGGCGTTACCACCGGTCAGGAGCCCCATCACATCGGCTCGCTGTTTAACCCGATTAACCAATTCAACAGCCTGTTCGTATTCTTTTGTATGCAGAACTATCTTGTCAGTTTTCTCTTCAACCAGCTTTATAAAGATTTTTTCCAGTGTTGGAACCCGTTCCTTGGAACCTTCGGGCTTTTTCCATTCGCTTTTTATTTTATGAATGTTGACCGGAAATAGTTCTTTTTTAGCTCTCTCTGGTTCCATAAGCAGCATGTGGACGGCGGAGCCTACCCTAAAATGAGGTTTGTCACTGACCGGGTTTTCAATATGATATTTGAATGCCGCCCATGATTCGGGCGCTTTTTTCAGTTTTGAAGCACTAAGATCGGCCAAATCATGATACTGTTTTTCCGGCATGTCACTGATGATTTCCATCAAAGCACAGGTTCCCTTTTTTAAAAAATTTGGTTTTAATCCCTGATTAAACAAGGTATTGATCTAACCGAAATACATTTTAGATACCAGAGGAAAATGGATGAACGATGCTGTTGTTTTGCGATCCAAAGACATATGTGCAATGCTTAACATCGAACGGACAACTTTATTTCGCTGGATAGCTGCTGGCGATTTTCCCAAGGGTGGCTGGCTTACATCAAAAATACGTGTCTGGCATAAAACAGAAATTGATATCTGGATTAATCGAAAACTAGGCGAGAGGGAATTTGAAATAGTGTTTGGTTTGCCAAAATCATTAATTGAATCCACGGGGCTGACTTCTACACAGAAATTGATCTGGGGTGTCATATGCTCCTATGAAAAGCCGTCAAGTCGGTTCATATCAGACACTATCGGCGTGTCTGTTGAAACAGCCAGGAAGTATATTTTCAATCTTATCGAACGTGGAATGATTGTAAAAAAGGGATCATCTATAGACAAAAGTACAAAGGGGACCTGGTATGAGGTTCAAAAAAATCAGGAATTATGGTTGTTAAAATGAAAAATGATTTGCCTCTTTCGGAATAACGGTTGTAAAAAGGCAACAGCAATTTAGATATTAATGAAAATCAATCGCAGTAAAAGCTCTTGCTGACAAAGTAAAATGGCCTGGGTATCAACCAGACCATTTCGCTCAAAGCGAGGGTGATCACAAAAAGTTTATCGGTTTTTGTGATCAGAGCGAAATCAAAAGGAGCAGTATTCCTATGACCTCGCAAACCCTTTATAGCCCTACCTCACACAAAAATACAAACAAAAAAACACCCCGAAACCCAAACGAGTTTTCGGAGCAAAAGCGAGGAATCTGCAATATGAATTCGCTTAGTAATCGCAAATCCAAAAATACCAATAGTTCCATCTTCTACAAGTACAAAAACGATAAGTCAAAACTCCTGACTGTGATGTCATGCATGGCGGACCTGACTCCTTCGGACCGTCTTATACTACGTCAGATGACCATGATGTGTGGCAGTAAAAAAGGTCTTCATCGTCTGTTCAATGTGACCCATAAATGCATAGCGCAGTTTTCCGGTTGCTCCATTTACTCTGTCAAAAGAGCCATCCCAAAGCTGGCCCGCATGGGATTGATAGCTGTCAAAAATACATACTATACGAAAAATGGAAGTAAGCTGAAACGAACCGGGACAAATTGCTATTACGTCAATATGCACAAGATTATTGCCATGGGAGTGTTGGGCTGGAAAAATCAAAACCGTCCTGATGGCGTGGCATGGTTTTTTGATGTGAGCCAAAAAGAAGTGGCCGAAGCAAAGAGCTATATCGACAACATGGCTGATCATGAGTGGATGACCGTATGTCAGAAAGTCGAGTTTAAGCTGGATGACTACAAGCAAAGATGTGCTCTTAAAGCGCCAAAAAGGCCACGATCTGTCCACAGTCTGCCTGTTGATAAACCCCCCCAGTTATCCACACCAAGTCGCAAAATGCGACATACCCTTGATAGTAAGTCGCAAAATGCGACATACCCCCCCCCACCCCCGAAGTCGCAAATTGCGACATCGAAATTAGATAGTAATAACATAGTAGTTATATCAGATAGTAGTAAAGCGGACCCCGTTGGGGATCCTTCTCCTGCTACCAATGAAAATGGATTTGATTCTGTTGATGCACCTTCACTGCCTCACAAAAATCCCGGTTCAGACAAAGGGGTTTTAAACCCCATCGCTACAGACAACATTGACGCATTCGTAGAAAAACACTATCCGGTGATTTTGAAAATTCATCATGAATCGGGTGGTCAGTTTGGCAACAATGTGATGAAGTATCTGGTGAGCCGTAAAATCGATTCTAAGCACATCACTGATCTTGGGATACGATTGCGCAACAAATTTAAAACACAGGCACAGGATGGCGATAAGACCCCTGATGGTGGATTTGTGAATCAGATTCTTGGCTCCAGTGATTTTGCCTATGACAACGTAAGAGCGGGATGGTCACGATGACAGATGATGGATGCCAGGTAATTTCTCTGACCCCGGTTGATTTTTATGCTCAGTTTATAAAAAAGGTGACGCGCTTCGAGCGGGGTATTGGATTAGTTGCAGCACTCAAGAGCATTGACGAATTGACCGACCTTGATCAGTCTCTGATACGCTTTCTTTGCACGGTGTCACGTCCGGTGTCTGAAGAAGAAATCATGGCTGAATACAACATCAGCAGACGGCGCTTAAGGATCCTGGTTGATAAGCTGGCACGGCTTGAATACATCGCTTTTGATGGGGACCAGATCCCCTGGGTAAATTCCAGGAAAATTGCTGGTCTTGGGGCACGCGCATATGTACCCACCGACAATCATACCGATGCCAATTTTAACAGGTATTTGTTTCAGGCTCAGAGGGAGTGGCAACAATTTTGTTACGAAATTGGTTTCTATTGTACTTGATGCCCAAAAAGGTCTAAATACATTTTGGGAATAAATTTTCAATTTCTTTAAATGTATTTTTGGGGGGAGGGAGACCGCAAATTGGATGAAATTAAATTAGAAAAACGGCACGCCGAAGCTATGCATGGTGTCGTAAAATGCAGAGAAGCTGCAAAGGCCATGATCCATGAAGTGGCGATGCACTGGGAAACTAATTATCATACTGAGATAATGTTATGGAAAGAAATCGAACGGTATTACGATATCGATGACATAAATAGTTTCGGGTTAGATTATGGGGAAATGTCCCTCAAACGGATTCACTACAAAAACCAAAGGGCCATGAAGCCGTTCTTTGCGGCATCCGATTACGTAAGATCGCTGTTTAAGAAAGACGATCCAGAGAGACCTTAGATGGATAACTACATAGAAAATCCTGACGTTGGCGTAGAACCGCGAATAGCCAGGATGGTCGGTCGTAAAGTTGTTTCGGTTGAACACCGTGGAAGTGGGTTTTACAAGGTCATTTTTGAAGGTGATGAAGCTTTCATAATATCCGAATCAATGGCTTTCCCACCGGAGGTTCCATGGACGACTTCTACAACCACCTGACACCAGCCCAATGGTTCATAGTCTGGCTGTTTGCCGTTCCCTTAATATTTCTATGTTCATGTGTGGCGCTGGCCTGGAGGGTTCGGTATTTGTTTTGGAACGATTATTTAAGGAGGAAGGACAAATTTTGAATTGTAATTTTTGTGGGAGATCCCTAAGCAATGAAAAATTGTAAGGATTGTCAGTATAGTTACTATTATGATGCTTGTCAGACCTTGGAGTGCTGGCGTTACCCTCCTAAAGAACATCAGATAGATGATCATAATGGTGAACGTATTTCGGTGTTTCTTAACCCGGAAGTAAAAGGAATTCAATGGTGTGGCGAATTCAGGCTTAAGGACGAACTATTGGAGCAACGAATGAAAGAAATGGGGGAGATACCGATACATGAATCATAAGAGTGAAAATTTCGACCAGGATGTGCGTAAATGCTACGATCAACAATACAGAGCCCTCCTTCATGAATTCATGGAATACAAGGCGAAGAACAATAAAGATCGACAAGGAACCCTCGACGCAAACAGAAATTTGGCGATCGCTTTCAGGAATCATGAAGAAAAAATTGAACAATTAGAAAACGAGATTAAGGATCTTAAGGGTAAAGAAGAAATAGACAGAGACGAAGAATTAACAAAGCTAAGAAATCTTGTTGCTGTTCATCAATCTGATGCGGAATATCTTAGAAATGAACGAAAAGTTTTAATAACCGAATTTAGAGAATCAAGAGATATTTTTAAGATTGAACATTTATTTAGGCGTGCCAGAAGTGATATGGCGCATCTGATTGATGCTTTGGCTGATGATTATTATGTATTTAATAAAACCAAAAAAATCAAAAAATCAGTCCTCATGGATTCCTTGAAGAGGATTAACCTTAGAATTCCTGGTAAAGGGGATGGGCTCATACATGGATGACTGGAGCAGAGACGAAAAGCATATCGAAAGGCTGGAATACGCGAACATGAATCTGAGGGAAGAAATAGAAAATCTTAAGGATGAAATAAAATCGGATACATCGAAAATCCTGGCGCGTCTTCACACCCTTCAGATCATGACTGAAAAGATGGTTGAAGTTTCAAATATTCATATGAATCTGACTATTAAGCATATGGCTGAACAGCTTAACAAAGAATTGATTGGGATTATAGATACGTTGTCGGAGGAAGGGCGGTGACCAACACAATATATTTCAGAGGCAACGAACATGCTGCCGGGACATTAAAGAAGTTTCAGGAGCTGGTTTCTATGCGCAACAAAGAAATTGGTGCCTTCATCGACAAGTATAAAGCTGGTGACGAATATCAGCATAGGGATGGTGCTCTTAGGGCTGTGACATTCCCGAAAGCAGTCGATCGGAATCTATGGAAAAAATACTCACCAAGAAGCAGGGGTTGGATACCAAAAAAGAATACCAAAGAAGCCAGGGCAGTATGGGAAGAATTCGAACTACTATCCGAAACAATCATGCCTGATATGGCCCAGGAATATGGTTACAAAACTGTTTATATCGGTGGTGAACATGATTCCGGTCGGGGTTGTTATATATCAAAGTGCCCTTCCATTGAGACCCTGGATGGTGTTTGTGTGGTGGGTTACCCTGACTATGTCCTGGCTGACAAAGACTTCGAATTACCTGATGGATATGTCGAACTAAAGTATTCAGAATATCTGACCCTGAAAGCAAAATCAGAGGAGAAAAAAGGAAATTGAGATATTACATTCATCAATTCAGAATCATCAAGGAAGGTCATGAGGATCTTGACCCATATTATAAAGTCGTAAAATACAGCAATCAAAAGCTGATCGACTGGGTCGATGGCACCAGCGAAGCATTTTTTACAAAAATGGTCATCATGGCAAAGAAGGAATTTGCTACCGGTCCATTGAAATATGAAGTTGCTCATGGGGATATCATCCAGATTAAGTTTACACGCAAAACAAAATCCAACAGAAGGCAATGGTTCACCCACAGAGTCGTCAAGCAGTGAAGCGGCTCAGGGTAGCATTTGACGTTGACGGTACCTTGATCCACACGGGTGGTGATCTGGACGATTCCCCAAGACACGATGTCATTCATCTGTATTTTCTTCTTGAGATGCTTGGTTGTGAATTGTTTGTCTGGTCCGGTGGTGGTAAACAATATGCAAACGAATGGAAAAGAAAGCTGGGACTTGCTTCGGCTAAGGTTGTAGAAAAAGCTTCTTTCAGGCCCGACATAGCGGTTGATGATGATGAACCGGGACTTGGGTTTGTTAATCTGATGGTTTGAGGGATACAAATGGGCAGAGTAACCATAATATCGGCATGGCTCGGGTTTGTTTGTATTACCGGATTCGCCCTTGGGCTTGTAGGCGGATTAGTCTCCCACGCTGTGCAGGATGTTATGGATACCAAACCGCCCGATGTGGTGGTGAATTTCAATTACGATGTCGATGATGTTAATGGGGAAAAGGGGAAGGATGATTAGCCTTGAAGAAAAATACAAAATAGCCGTAAAGGCTTTGAAGGTTATGGCCGTGCCTGGCGCATGGGTTGGTGATCCGGCCTGGGAACTTTATAAGATTAAATCCGTTGGAACCCTAAAGGAATTGGGTGAAACCCCACCGGAAACGTGGGACGATGCTTTGCCGGGGCTGGATAAGGCAGTTGTCACAAACGAAGATATCGACAGAGCGTTGAAGGAGATAAACGATGATCAACCAGGAAAATAATTTAATACATGCCAGAGCACTGATGACCTTTGGCAGATCATCACAGGTCATGCAGGCCATGGAAGAATTATCTGAACTATCTGTGGCTCTGTCCCATATGCATCGCGATCCAAAAAATCAGGCATACAACGAAAATCTGGTTGAAGAACTGGCCGATATGGCTGTTGTTATCGAACAAATGCTGGTGCTTTTTGGCGTAAGTAATGCTAGGATTAATGAATACAAACGTAGAAAACTCGAAAGGCTTGAACGCAGGATTGTTGCACATGAAGCACGAACTAAGCCAGACTGATATTTCTCTGAACTTCAAGTGCCCTTATTGCAAGGGCGATAATTCAAGGCGTCCCCCTCTTTCATCCCACAGCAAATTTATTGACCATGATTGTGTTGCCTGCAGTAAGATATTTTTCGTCCGGTTCGAATTCACTGCCACAGTCGATACCTATAAACCCCAGAAAGTGCGTTAAATGATTCCCTTCGGTCAGAGTGAGTTCGGTGCCGGTCAGTCAAATGATGATGTCATGCAGCTATTCAGGTGGGAGCACTTGGGTGGTAAGCCCGCAATGGTGGCTCTAAAATATTATATGTTCGCAGAATATATTATCGAACTTTTTCCCCGACACAGCGAAAGCCGCGAACAGGCTCTGGCCGGGTTGAAACTTTCCCGTGATGCAGCTATAAGGGCAACATACAAACCTTAGAAACTACATTTTTGGGGAAGATATACTTTTTGGAAAATTATAAGACTTTCCGGCGCACCGATAGAAGCTTTAATTCAAACGTGGCCGCCATAAAATATACTGGCGAGAACGTAGCAGCTGTCAAAGAATTCTGTCCTTATGCTGATCACAGCAACGACCCTGTTTTTCTGGTCGATGGTCCCATGAAATTCACCAACAAGGAATATGAAGAAGGCTTTTTTAAGTTCAGGGTTAAGACCTTCGGTAAAAGGTTTCTGACCATTGGGCATTACCTTATGCGATATGAAAAAGAATATTTTATTATGCCAGCTAACAGGTTTGAAAAAATGTTTGAGGAGGTTACATGACATCAGTCAGAGAATCCCTGGAACCACTTCTTCAGGAAGCTATTGCAAAAGGCCTTTGGTTTCATTGTACGTACCAGGATTTATGGTTCAGCCCAACCGAAATGAAGCACCATTGGGATGTCGAAGAAAGATTCCTTTGGGGTCCAGTTAACTGGACCCTTCAGGACCCGATGAAATTGGTTGAAATCAAAAAGAAACAACGGGCTGATGCCTTAACATCCCAAACCAACATATTCAAAAGGATAGCTGAAAACACAAAAGCATTATCCTGACTAGTTAATCCAGTCCCCATTCCACTCCAACGCCCTAAAGGCCACGTCACTTTCCCCCTTAAGTTTCCAGTCGAAGAAAGTCAACGATTGGGAAATCCAGTACGCTGGGATCGGAATATGCTTCGCTCCCAGTGCCCCCATCACATATTTTTCTTCTGACGTCAGAGCATAGAACCCGCTTTCCACCCATCCCCTCGAGACAACCCTGTCCTGTGATCCCCAGAATTGAAATGTGGGCCCAAATATCGTTGGGTAATACGAATAGCCAGCCTTGAATTTAAACCCATGGGCCGGCTGTACTGCGATGACAGCAAACCTGTTATAGGGCCATACCTTTTCGACCTTGCTTAAACAAACCAATGCACCAGCGCCGCCCTGACTATGCCCTGCTATGCCAATCGGTGTTGGACCTCTTTCCATCAGAGTTTCCACAAAGTTGAAACAATCTTCCCCGTTGCCCGTGTTGATTTGCACAGGACACATTGGCTGATAGCCCCTTGACTCCATTTCCTTGAAAACCTGGGAATACATCGAACAGGTGGCTCCGGTTCCGTTTAACCAAATGATCGGAATCATATCCTTTTCAAGTTGAGGTACAGGATTTTGAGCTGGCTTGTGGGAGATACATCCGGATAATACAGATAAAACAACAACGGCAAATAACAATTTAAGCATGAAAGGAGCCCCTTTTTTAATATATTGCGTTATGTATTTTTGTGGTCTAAATCGTATCCTAATAACGGGAATTTTTAAACAGCGAGGTGAAATGGTGAAATTATTATTTTGTATATTACCGCTCCTAATGTTCGGTTGTGGGGATGGTCCATTGGGTGGCCCCGATAAAGTAAAAATTCAACAGATCAAGGGCGACGATGGTGATGACGGTTCGCCAGGGATGAACGGTGCTGATGGTACCGATGGTACTCCTGGGGAAGCCGGTGGTAAAGGACCAGCAGGACCAACAGGGCCACAAGGGCCGGCAGGTGAAGGCGTACCAGGTGACCGTGGCCCACAGGGACCACAGGGATTAGTCGGACCAATAGGACCACAAGGACCAGGGGGGCCATCAGGACCAGGCGGTGCCCAGGGCCCTCAGGGTGATAAGGGAGCCAGAGGTGAAGCCGGTACACGGGGTGAACGGGGATTCACAGGGCCATCAGGTGAGAATGGTCGTAATGGTTCTTCTGGTTTTATCAAGGAAACTAATACCCAGCTTATATTCAGAAAAGAATCAGGCGGCGAACATCCATGGGACAAACCGCCCAACCCAACAATAACGATGTGCCTTTGTAAGCATGGCAAGATGCATCAGGAATCCGGAAAAGCCGTGACTCTTATGATTAAGTATTGGGGAAAACGCGGCTGGTTTATTGCCCGTGATAACAACTGCTGGAACACGTGGAACAAGTTTGATGATGACCAGCGGTATTTTCTGGAAGGCGAATAATGAGAGAACTAAAACATGAATTTTGTAAAAACAGAAAGGGATAAATCAGAATGAGACATATTTTTTTAATAATGGCATTCATAGCCGGTGCGGTCTTTTTAGGACTGTTCGCCTGTGGCTATGCAAATGCTAAAACAAAAGCAGTGACCCTGCATTCAGAGGATGGGACAAGCGCAACATTCCCATCCAAAGAAATGGCTGGCGTCTACAGAAAGAACCTGGGCAAGTACAAGAAGCTTTATTTCGATCTTTTGAGAAAGCAAAGGAAGTGTCCGGTGTGTACGCCCAAGACTGTGACCAAAACAAAGGTGCAGAAGGTCTTTGTGACAAGGCGTAATAACATCACACTTCATCTGGGTGTTGGTAATAACGGGGTTGATGTGACACGGGGCGGGGATGGGTTTACCATCGTTGAGCAAAAACAGGTTCCTGTGCTAGGATTGTCTTATGCAAGATACATCGCCAACGGGTGGTATGCTGGTGCATCAGGATTTTCAAATCAGACTTTCAGTGGAAACGTTGGATGGAGTTGGTAAAGGTCAAAAAAAACCGGGATCATCCTTAGGGACCCCGGTTTGACAGAACCACTCTCTCAAATGGTTTGACTGGAAAAAGAAAGCTAACATGGGGGTAGTGTTATGCCAAGAACAAAAAAACCCAAGCGGCTTGTTTGCACTGGTACCATCCGGGGTATGAACTGTGAAATGGGAATCTGGAAAGCATATCACTTCGGAACCCATGTTACTATGGTTTGTGTTATGTGTGAACACAGGGGCACGTTTAAGCTGGATGAAGATGAAGATCAGGAAGAAGGCCTTCCCTGGCCGTTTAGTATAAGGGAGAATTGAAAGATTTGTTTCATAAATAACCAAGGTCAGGGGGGCCGTCCGTGGTCCCTACTTTTAACCGCGCCAGTCACCAATACCAGACCAATTAATTTCAACCGCACGTCTCATGCTTTTCGGAATTATTAAATGTGCAGAGAGCATTAGGTCAAAACCCCCCTGTTTATTAAGAGTCGAACCTAACTTTCTAGAGTCCGATCTGAATGATTCAAAGTCGAACCCCACTTTTCCGCTATCATAATCTTCAAGTAATTTTTCCCATTTTTTTATGAAATCAAATAACATAGTTTCAATTGTCATTTTTTAACCCTTTCCATTTTTAAAAAATTAAATTCACACAACGTTCTCTTTCTTCCAGACAATCATTACAGACTGAAATGAATCCATCTTCATGGTTAATTTCATCAACATCTTTCCCGCATTCTTCACATTATCGAAAAATTTTACTTTCTGTTCAGTCGGATTTTGCATATGCTTTACCTTCCTTTTCAGGGAATTTGAACGGAAAAGAGGATCTTCGATTTTTAAACGAGGGATCGAAGACCCCTTTTTTTATTCCTCTGTCAGATCGCTTGTAACACAGCTGCCTTCAGGAAAGTCCCATGTATACTCACCATCCTGATCAAGGTCAGAAAACTTAATCTTGTATTTATCAGTCGCAACATCGTACCAGACTTCCCAGAATCCAAATGTATAGTCGGTGGCTGAATTGTCGGTGTTGCCGTCATATCGCAACGTAGCAGCCCGCTTTTCATCAAAGCCATCCTGATTGATGAACCATTTTTGTGACGTGGTGTAATTGTCGTTGTAATTCGCAAATTGCAGGTCAACAAACATCAGATCATTATGGCGCGTGATAATGTATTCAACCTTGATTTCTGACGGTGTCACACCATTGGTCATTTCATTCAGGGTCGGGGTAAACATGTGCCAGTAACAAACCGTTTGGGTTCTGATTTCTAACAGGGCTTCGGGCTCAGGTGCGTCCTGACCATCTTCACCCTTCAGATCAATCGCAATCCATTCAGCCGTGGCAGAATCGCAATACCTGAATGTTTGTTCGGGGACAACATAAACGAGGTTACCGTCCAGTGATGATTCGCAAATAATGTCGTCAGTCGATTGAACCAGCCGGGCTGTATCAGGTGAATGTTCAATGCCCGGGGTTTCTGCTATTAATTTCTCCTCCTTTGGTTGATCCTCAGAGCCACATGCCATGGCTAATATTGATAGTGCGATTAGTAAGTTTTTCATGATTCCTCCTCAGGGTCGATAAATTCATTTATTATTGCCATATCCTTTACTTCATCTTCGGACATGTATTTAAAAGCTGCCGTCAAAACTTCGTCCTTGTTTAAAATTCCTTCTTCAATCGCTGTTAATAAAAGGTTCGTGTAATGTCGTGGTGATGTCATTTATTCCTCCTCAGATTCTGGTGTAATTATGTTCGCAATTTCTGCCATTATTCTTGTGTGTAAGTTATGTTGTCTTTCCAATTCCTGAATTATAATGTCATCCCATGATTCAGGGTTAATGTCGTTATTGTTCCGAATCAATGCCCCCTGTGCTATTTTTTTTAGGTCGATTATTATTTCTGTCTTATTGAGTGTGACTAGTAATTTTTTCATGATGCTTCCCCAGTGCTATTTTTTTTACGTCTATTTCTGTCATGTTGATTTTCCCTTTCCTTTTTACGTTTTTGCATTTCAAGCAATCGGTCATGTGCTCTTGTTTTCATATAAAGCTGATCCAGGGCCATGACGGTTACTTCGGTTATGCTGTCATATTCCTTCACAAAGTCATGGAGGTATTCGGGTAACCTGACGTTGATGGTTTTCTTTTTGGCCATTTTAACCCTCCCAGTAATCGGTAAAAGCTTTTTCACTTTCCTGTTCGCACAAACTATCAAGGCATTCCTGACAAATATTAGCTGACTCAGGCAACCATTTAGGGTCATGGCGGGGGACCAATTCCAGGTTGTCACTTTCGCATTCTTCGCAAAAACCTTTCATTTTGTTACCCAACCGATCCAGCCGTTACAGTTAAAGTTGATCACGATCTTACCTTCATTTTGTAATTCTAAAAGAGCATCTACGACTCTCGATTTTTTCTCTGTCATGCCTTGGTCGTTTTTGCCCATTTCAATTAGAATTTCTTTATTCATTTGTTTACCCCTTCCATTTCGTTCAACATGATTAAATATTCTTCAAAATAGATTTCGTAACATTCATCAGGGCAGTCATGGCCGTGGGCATCTTTGTAATCCTGTTCAAATTTTTCCATCAATTCATACCTTGGTGCTGACATAATCTTTCCCCTTAAATAAAAGCCCCCGAAGGGGCGGTTGGTTTTTAGTTGTTGCCTGTTGCCTGGTCGTAGAAATTTTCTAAGTCATTGCTGTTCCAGTGCATCGCTTGAATCCGGTCATAATCCCTGTCTGTACCGGTAATTGCGTCGAGCCTTTTCCATTCTGTGAAGTACGCTTCTGCTAGGGCTGGGATTGTTTCAAGATCCATGGCCATCATTTCTTTTTTTGTGATTCTTTTGGTTTCTAATTTAGCCATGATTTCCCCTCTTTGTTTTTTCTTAGGTGCCCCGTGCCCCCTATAATATACTTATCGGTCGTTTTACCGATTTCTTTAGTAAAATCGTATATCCCACCGTTATGATTAGTGAAATATCACCCCTTTTAATTTACAGCTAATAGGGTGTATAACTACCTGATAATACCAGCAATTGCCATTCATAAACGTAATACGTATTTAAGGGGGTTTCCGACGGTGGAAAAATCAATAAAAATGCGGGTCCTGCGCCACGAAACCGTTGATATAAGCGAATTACAGCCATTTTGGGGTAATGACAAGGCCATTATTTTGGATTCATACAACGTGAGGGGAGGGAGCTCAAAATGAAGATCGAAGAACTGGACATTAACAAGACCTTTACGGATCCAAATAACGCCCGGTTGCACAACCGTAAAAACCTCGATTCTATCAAAGGATCGCTGACAAAGTTTGGCCAACAAAAACCAATAGTGATTGATGAAGATGGGGTTGTGCTGGCCGGTAATGGCACCAGAGAGGCTGCTATAGAGCTGGGGTGGGAAAAGATATTTGTTGTAAGGTCAACCCTTAACGACTGGAGGGCGACCGCCTATGCCCTTGCCGATAACCGAACCGCTGAACTGGCTGAATGGGATCAACAGCAATTAGATGCTCAATTACAGTCTCTGGATGATATAGATGATTTTGAAATTGAAGACATCGGTTTTGATGACATTGGAGCTTGGGACGACGATTCAGATGTTGTTGATAAAGTCGAGGAAAATACCGATGGGATAACGTCGACAATTAAATGTGAAGTCAACCAGGAATCAAAAGAGTCCTTTAAAGAGTGGTTAAAATCAATGGTCAAGGATTCAGGTTATGACGTCAAAATCACCTAGGTTAAATATTCTTGTCGCATGGCCATACTTAAAACCTGATCTGATAAAACTGATAAGGAAAAACAAACATAAGGTCCGTCTGTTTGTTGATAGCGGGGCGTTTACAGCATGGAAAAAAGGCGAGGTTTTTTCAGTCTATGACTATATGACATTTATGAAATCTATCGATGATATTGCTTGGCGGTATTTTGCACTCGATGTAATAGGTGATCCCAAGGGAACAAAAAATAATTTGGATATCATGGTAAAAAATGGATTTAAACCTGTTCCTGTTTTTACCAGGGGTGAGAACATAAAAGAACTGAAAGAACTTCAGAAAATATCTGATGTCATAGCTATTGGTGGGCTTGTTGGTACCAAGGGTAATACTGGGTTTGTTAAGGGTATTATGAAGCATATAGACCCTAAAAAAACCCACTGGCTCGGTTTTACAAGGGTTCCATTTGTCAAACGTTACAAACCATATTCCTGTGATTCTTCGTCCTGGGAATCCGGGGGGCGATACGGGCAATTTCAACTCTACATTGGTAGAGGTAAGTTCGTTAGAATAAATAGAGCTTATTTTAAAAAAGGCGTAACCGTGAGCGTTGGGGATGTTATTAACTCATATGGATTTTCAGTAAAAGAATTTACTAATCCTGATAACTGGGCTGGTGGTTTATCATCAAGCAGGACGCTTAGCGGTCATAGTATAGTAAGGTACTCACTTGAGGTTGAAAAAAAGTTTGGTGTTAAACATTTTATCGCGCTAGCAGGCGTTCAGGCGTTTGAAATTTTAATTAAGGCGTATGATATGGAGGTTTCTAAATGAAGAAAATTATATTGGTTTCCGGAGGGATGGATTCAGCCACCGGGTTGGCCATGGCTTTATCCGAAGGGTATGAAGTCGAAACACTATCGTTTAATTATGGGTCTAAACATAATGATAGGGAATACCATCATGCCATGATGTTATGTGAATACTATAAAGTAAAGAACACCAGGATAGACTTGCCTTTTATTAACCAGCTGTTTGAATCAAACCTTCTGAAAGGTCATGGTGAAATACCAGAAGGTCACTACGCTGATGAATCTATGAAAAAAACAGTGGTCCCATTCCGGAACGGTATAATGTTATCAATTGCTGTTGGTTATGCTGCGTCAGTTGGCGCCAAATCAATTATGCTTTCTAACCATGCTGGTGACCACACAATTTATCCGGATTGCCGAAAAGAGTTTTCTGAGGCGTTTGGCGAGGCCGTCTCAACCGGAACGGATGGAATGGTTGAGTTGGAATACCCATTTTGTAACATTAGTAAGACAAGGATAGCGATCATTGGGACGGAGCTGAATGTTCCTTATGAGCTTACGTGGTCCTGTTACAAGGGCGGTGAAAAACATTGTGGCGTTTGTGGAACTTGTTACGAACGCAAGGAGGCTTTTGCAGATTCCGGTATTAAGGATCCAACGGAGTATTTAAAATGATAACTTGTTCAAGATCAGTCGAGTTTGATGCAGGTCACAGGGTTTTAAACCACGAATCGAAATGCCGAACGGTTCATGGTCACCGATACAAGGTAGATATAACGGCACAGATAGATGAGCTGGACGACATTGGTCGGGTGGTTGACTTTTCCGTTTTAAAACAGGTCATCGGTGGCTGGATTGATGAACAATGGGACCATGCTATGGTGTTGAACAAAGATGATCCTATGCTTCAGCATTTCAAGGATGACGATCATGCCTTGAAGCCACCATATGTGATGGACACAAACCCCACGGCTGAAAATATGGCTAAGTTTCTTTTGGATAAATCAAATGAACTGCTGGCCGGTTACGAGGGGTTGAAGGTAATCAGTGTTGTCGTCCACGAAACACCAAACTGTAAAGCGGAGGCCACGTTTTGAGAAAATATCTGGTTAAGGAAATATTCGGCCCTACCATACAAGGTGAGGGTCGATATACCGGGGTTGCCGTTAACTTTATCCGCTTTTCTAAATGCAACAGATGGAACGGAAGACCAGAATCAAAACCAAAATCAATCTGTAATTATTGTGACACTGATTTTACAGGGGGCGATCTTCTTACCACTGAAGAAATAATCGACCGGCTGAAAAAAACAAGTGGTATTAGCAATGTGGTGCTAACCGGTGGTGAACCTCTGTTACAGCTAAAGGATGGTGATTTTATAAGACAGCTTATAAGTGAAGGTTATTTTCCACAGATAGAAACTAACGGTTCAATTGACATCGAGCCGGTCGAAGGTATGCACATCACAGTATCACCAAAACAGACCTATTCTGAAACCATGATAAAGTCACACGTTGATTATAAATTTTTATTTCCATGGATTGCCGATGGAATTGACCCGTATCATTTTGATCTGTCTAAAATAGACCAAGTTTATATTCAGCCTATCGATACTGAGGGTATGAATCATACTCACGATGCGTTTAACGAGGTAGTTAAGTTAAACCTTGCTGGTATAAATGCAAAGCTGTCCTTACAAACACACAAATATGGGGAATTTGAATAATGTTAACTCCGAAAGAAAAAAAAATATCTGGTCACGTCAAAGAAATTCTAGAGCTGGTTGGTATACAATGGGATGACAGTACAGAGCAAACACCTGATAGAGTCGCAAAAATGTATACCAGGGAGCTTTTTAGGGGGCTTTCTGAAGATAATTATCCAAAGATTAAAACCGTTGAAAATGGCTTTGAATACGATCAAATGATTGTTGTTAACAGGATTAAGGTTCATAGCCTTTGTGAGCACCATCTGGTCCCCTTTATGGGTCATGCTTCTATAGCCTATTTTCCCGATAAAAAGGTTTTAGGTCTTTCGAAATTTAATAGGATAACCGATTTCTGGTCGAGAAAACCGCAGATACAAGAACGATTAACCACAGAAATTCATAGTGATCTTGTCAAAAAGCTCGCCACCGAAAATGTTGCCGTTTTAATTAAGGCAGAACACTTATGTGTTAAACTAAGAGGTATCCAGGATCAAAACTCTTTTACTACAACCTCAATGTTAACCGGGTCGTTTAGAGATCCAAAAATAAAAAGTGAATTCCTGACCTTGATTAGTGAATAGGGGTGGAGAGGGGGGTAATCTGCTGATGGGGAATAAACTTGCGATTCATCCACAAGCAAAAATAGCTATTATCGAAGCCGCTGGCATTATGCTGGCTATTGGCGCTGACTGGCCAACAATCAGAACAGAACTGTTTCGGCAAACAACTAACCCGAAGTTTACAAAATGGAATGAGGCTGATTTACCGGCACAGCGAACCCTGGAGCGCTGGTTGCTGACAGAAGCTAAAGCTACCAGTATGGCGCAATTAAAACAAAAGCGACTCAACACCGTCAAAACGCGCCTGAAACGTAAGGCTTTGACCATGGCCTTAAATGGTGACCGCACCATGCTGATCTTTAGTTTGAAGAACCTTTGTGGCTGGTCTGACAATCCGGTTGTCGACGATGACAAGAAAGATGAAATGACCGAAGCAGAAAGAAAGGCGGCTCTGAAACGGCAGCAGGATATCGCCAATGAGGAAGACTAAGCTTTCAGATTACGATCGGGCAGAAATCGAAGCGGAAGCCCACAGGGCCCTCTATCAAAACAATATCGAAGGGGCCCGGACTAACTTCATAAAATTCCACCGGCTGAATGATCCTGCCTTTCTGATGAACTGGCATCACAGGGTCATTGGTCGCCGTATAGAACAGATGGTGATGAATCCCAACAGGGACCGGATAATAATATCTGTACCCCCACAAACGGGTAAATCAACCCAGGTATCGGTTGAACTGCCACCATGGGCCCTCGGTGTTAATCCCGAATCCAAGATAGTCATAGCTTCCAATGCCGGAACCCTGGCCAATGATTTTAACGGCAGGGCACAAAACATTATGTCTTCATCAGTGTATGGCGACATATTCCCCCGATCCCGTATTCCCATTGTAGGGCGCAAAAATCAATCGAGGGCCAAACGCCGCAACAACCTGGTTGAACTTATAGGTTGCCGTGGATCCCTCAGGTCGGTGGGGTTGGGGGCTAACCTAACGGGCCATCCGGCTGACGGTCTGATCATTGATGACCCTTATGCAAAAATGTCTGATGTATATTCTGAAGCCTACCAAAAGAAGGTTCTTGATTGGTGGGAAGCTGTGGGGCAAACCCGGCTGTCTAAAAACGCCTGGGTCATATTGATGCATACCCGTTGGTCCGAGGCTGATCTGGCAGGGCAGCTATTGCAAAAGGCCATCGATGGCACAGGGGAAGAATGGGAGGAACTAACCTTTCCGATGCGGTCGGATCCGGAACTGGATCTTCATCCCCTTGATCCCAGAGGGGCTGGTGAACCCCTGCACGTGGATCATAAGGGTGACCTTAAGCTTTTGAGCAGGATCGAACAGAACGTGGGCCCTTTGGTATGGTCCAGCCTGTTTCAGCAAAGTCCGACCATTATAGGGGGCAACCATGTAACAAGGGACCAGATTCAATTGTTTCGGTCCTATAGCGATTTGCCTCATGGCGAAATACATTACAGTTGGGATCTGACTTTCGGGTCAACCAAAAAGAAAGCATCATATGTAGTCGGCCAGGCATGGCTCAAGGGTATTGATGGCAATTTCTATTTGCTGGATCAGTTCAGGGAAAAATGTGGTTTCAACGAACAACTGGATGCCATTAAAGCGATGGCTATAAAGTGGGGTGAGACCAACCAATTGAACATTGAAAAGAAGGCAAACGGTGCTGCAGCCCTTGATTCACTTGAAGGGCACGCCAACATTGTAACGCTTAATCCTGTGGAACCGTGCGGTGATAAAGAAACTAGATTTATCGCTATTACTCCTCTATTCAATCAAAAGCGTGTATATATACCTGATCCTAAATGGCTGCCGTGGTCTGAAAAGTACATTTCAGAAATCACGAAATTCCCCGGATCGGCCAATGATGACCAGGTTGATGGGACATCACAACAGTTGGCATTGTGGTATGATCCGATGGAAGCATTTACATTTGATATGGATGGTGGTTTAGGCGGGGTTGAATCAAAGTGGGTTGTGGGGTGAGATATGATGACACTGATATTCACTATTGCATATCTGTTTGACCGTGATGTGGTCATGGATGTAATTGGTGACATGTTACAGAAAGCTTTTATAACCTTACTACTATGTGATGGTATAACGTTTACAATTGGTTTTCAGTTGGGTATCTGGTCAGCAAGGTGAATAACATGAAAACAAATATAATAATGGCAGTGATTGTCTTGTTTTTCGCTATTGGTTTGTATATGACTTTTTCAATATTTGTCGAAGATGAAGCTGAAGGGACCTACAAGCATAAGTACGGTTTCAAATGTTATCATGTTGGCAAAGGGTTTTACCGATGCATTAACAGGAATGCAGAGTGTTACCGGTTTAATCATCAATTGAGTTGTTTCAGGAGGTAAAAAATCGGAAATGGCCAATATCAATTATGAGATTAAAAGAAGTAAAGTCGATAAGAAATACAAGGTGATATTGAAGAACGAAGCTGGGATTGTTTTGTCTGAATCCGCTCATTACGAAACAATAATGGAAGTCCATACATTTTTGAAGCTGGTGCGTGGTTCCGGGGAAATATATCTTGATTATGATAAGGGTAGTTTTTAAATGGCAGGGATGCATCTGAATGAAAAAACCCAAAAAGAAAAAACACCATGAAAAATCTCAGGAAGTACCTGGCCCTGAAGCGTTCACCTACAAGGCTGAACTACTGGACATATATGATGGGGATACGGTCACAGTTAGACTGGACCTTGGTTTGGAAATCGGGACCGTGCAAAGGATTAGACTTGCCCGTATCAATGCACCGGAAGTCAGGGGCGGGGAAAGAAGCGCTGGTCTTAAAGCTCGGGACGCACTATCAGCATACATTGGAACGGGGGACGCAATTGTCGTCAAGACCATTCGTGACAAGAAGGGCAAATATGGCCGGTACCTCGGAGAAATCTGGATCCGACACCTGGTCATTGATGAATTTATTTACGTGAACGTTAACGACTGGATGGTCGATAATGGCTATGCCAAATATCAGGAGTATTGAAGTATGGGAAATAAGTTTGCGAAATTAGTTTTGCTATCATCATTCGTGGCATCATCAGCACAAGCGGATGTCTTTGACAGGATAGCCAGGAGAATTGCAGCCGGTTTGGGAAGTGGCCCTGTGGGTGTGGCCACAGCTGTTGTTGTTGGTAAAATGCGCGACAAAGAAGAAAAGAGAATCAGGAAATACCGGGATGATCGTCAACGAGACATGCTTGATGATCGCAGGCGACATGAACGTGATATAGGAGGGGGTCGAACAATTCGCGATGGTGGCAACATGGGAACGCTGGGTGTAGCCGATGCGATTCGTTAAGACGGCTGTATACTTTGGCGTTGGTTGGGCGGTAACAGGTTTTTATTTGGAACGTCCTCCGTTAAATATAATTCTGGAATTTTGTTTATTGATGCTTGGTGCTTTCCTGATGGGTTGTTGGAAAGAACCTCAGGAAAAAAGGGATTAGTGATTTCACAGAAAATAACAGGAGATTATTATGGGTAGGAAAGAAAAGAAAAGCAGGAAATACCTTTTAGCCATATACAAAAGTGACGGTGATGAAATTGTGTTGGATGGTTGCACACACCTGACCAGTCGTGATGATTGTCTGACTTTTTATTACGACGGGCGAAAACACAAAACGGATTTGGAATTTTTTGCCACAGAAATTATAGAAGAATCGCCCGAAGAAGAAAAAGAAGACAAGGACGACGATTAAAAACTAACAGGGGCTTCGGCCCTCTTACTTTGAGGTATCAGTAAAAATGAATGAATCAGAAGTTAAAATGGCAGCTGAAGCTATCAAGTGCATAGCTGACCTTGAAGTCTACAAGAGCGATGTTGCTAACATCAACATGAAGCAAACTATCCAGCAAATTTTTGACACCATGAAAAAGCATGAGTTGGATGCCGATGGTATATTGGTTGAATTTGTCACCAAGGTTAACGCTTCGATTATTGCGAAGCAGGCTGAGCTTAGAGGCCTGCATCTTGATAAGTTTGGTATTACTAAGGGGTAGTTCAGGGTGGAAGGAAGGGATGTGATTAAATGATCGAACAAACTTCTATTTGGGTGGCGGCCATTGTCGGAACATCGGTAGGCGCACTGATATTTTTGAGGCCTAAAAAAGATAAGGACAAAAAAGCTTTCGACAATACCGAAGGGATGGCAAACGCCAGAAAGGCTGCTGAAGCCATCAGGGCCCAAGAGGCCAGGGATGATGCCCGTCAATCGGCGAGTAAAGCTGGAACCAGGTCCCGATCTGAAGCAAAGCGACTGAAGCACCATAAAAAGAACAGGGACGATGATGATTCGATTCTGGATCCATTGAATCCATTGAACCCGGCTAACCCGATATCGAGTGTAATTTTTGATAGTGGTTCATCTTCATCATCGTCCTGTGGCGGCAGTAGTGGATCATCCTATAGCGGTGGTTCTGATTATGGTGGCGGTGGCAGTTACGGTGGTGGTGGTTTCGATTCTGGCGGCGGCGGCGGCGGCGGGGGATGTGACTGAGTAACTCCCGGGGGGTTCCCCCCCTGATCCGGCCACGTGATTTTCGGACCATAAAACCAGACCATGCATTGCCCGGCTTTAAAGAGTAGAACTAACCTATCTACCATCCATAGAACTTTCCATTCAAAATGGTATAAACTGAAAAAAGTTTCCCAATTCAGTTTTTTCAAAAAGCAACATCACGGATGGTTCAAAATGGCCGATAACGACACTGTCGAAAGTGAGACCGAAGATCTTGAGCCGGGCATATCATTAGGCCAGTATGGCTTAAGAAGCAGTGCCGGGTATATCACCGAAGATTACATTACCAGCCTGAACGGTGCGAAGGGGGCAGAGACCTTCACCAAAATGGGTAATGACGAAGTCGGTGGTTCTGTCCTGTTCGCTATTGAAATGCTTATGAGACAGGCCGACTGGAAGGTTGAGGCCTTTTCGGAAGCCCCGGAGGATGAAGCCAAGGCTTTGTTTGTTACTCAGTGTTTCGAGGATATGGATCGACCATGGTCGGAAACCCTGACCGAAATTCTGTCTTTTTTGAAGTACGGTTGGTCGTGGCACGAAATCGTATATAAGGTTAGAAGTGGCCCAAATGCTTCCGATAGGCGTTTCAGATCAGCTTATGATGATAACCTCATAGGCTGGTCGCGTTTTGCAATAAGGGGTCAGGATTCTCTTTTGAAATGGGAATACGATGAAGAAGACGAGGACTACCTTGTTGCCATGACTCAGATTCCCCCGCCTTCTTATCAGCAGCGGACAATCCCCAGATCCAAATCGCTTTTGTTCAGGCCATCGGCCCACAAGAACAATCCAGAGGGTCGGAGCATTTTTCGATCAGCATATGAATCGTGGTATTACAAAAGGAATATCAAGAAGATAGAAGCTATCGGGGTTGAGCGGGATCTGGCTGGTTTACCCATGATCAAGGTGCCACCAAAGTATTTTGCAACAAATGCATCACCAGGCGATAAGCAGGCCCTGGAACAGGCCAAACAGATTGTCAGGAATCTTAGGCGTGATGAACAACAAGGGGTGGTCCTTCCTGCTTTATATGACAGTCAGGGCAACGAAATCTATAAACTGGAACTTCTGAGCACGGGTGGTGGCAGGCAGGTTAACACCAACGAAATCATCCAGCGCTATGACCAGAGGATAGCGATGTCGGTCCTGGCTGATTTTGTTCTGTTAGGTCACGATGGCGTTGGTAGCTATAGTCTGGCCGATTCCAAAACATCCATATTCACCATGGCCCTTTCCTCATGGCTGGACACAATCGCGGAAGTTTTGAACCGTGATGCAATTCCTAAGCTATGGCGTATGAATGGCTGGCGTCTGGATAATCTTCCAAAAGTTGTTTATGGGGATATTGAAACAGTCGATATTGATAAACTTGCCACATCGATTCAGAAGCTGGCTGCCACAGGGATGCCTTTGTTTCCTGATGATAACCTTGAGGAACACCTTAGGGATGCCGCTGGTCTTCCCCAACGGACAACCGTTATGGATCTTGACGATAGTCCTGCCGAAGATCGGAATAGTAAGGAAACGGAAGCTGAGGAAGATATGGAAAGTGACTCTGAAGAAAATATGAGGAGCTGACCACAATGGCTAAAGACGACGACAAATTGGCAGAAGAAGACTATAAGGTTATCCACCGGGCAGCTGACAGAAAGGTTCCGATCTTTTCTGCGATCTTCATGGATGTTTTTGCAAAATTTGCAGGAAACATCAATGCATCTGACATTGAAGCCTTAGCCAACATGGGCGCCTTTGATGCCATCGAATTTGGATTGCCCTGGCCTGAGCTAAGGGAAGCCATCAAACAGGCCTATGACCCGGAGGTTTTCAGGACGGTCATCGATGCTGCAGATAAATCAAATGCTATCCTGACAAGGACTATAAGCGAAGCCATAGGGGCAAAGGTTGATCTGGCCTTCGATGAAACCAACCACAGAGTGAAAAGCTATCTGGAATCTGAGGTGGGAACCCTGATCACAGAAATGACCAGGGAATCCCAAAGGACCATCAGACAAATGGTAACGAGGGCCCAGGTCGACGAAACCAAAGCATCAAGGCTGACCAGGGATATAAAGAGAAATATCGGGCTCAGAAGGGATCAGGAACAGGCCCTTACTAATTTCGAACGTAATCTGGCTGAAAACAGCGACCTGAAGGCATCACAGAAAACAAAGATGGTGAACGACTACAGGAGCAGGCTTCTTGGGCAACGGGCCCGCTTAATAGCCCGTACTGAAACCATGAGGGCGGCTAACTTCGGATTCCAGGAAGGCTATTTACAGGCTGCTGATCAGGGACTGATCGACCGCAACATGAGTGTAAAGGAATGGATCACCACTCCCGATGACAGATTGTGCCCTACTTGTGAACCAATGGATTCAGAACAAGTGCCCTTGTCCGGATTGTGGAAGGTCACGGTCTATACTGAAACCAAATCCGGTGGAAAGCAGGCCAGGGGAACAAAATTTGTTCGAATACCAAACGAAATCCATCCCAATTGCAGGTGTGCGATGAAGGTGATACCCAAGAAATTACCCACCCGACTTGCTATCTGATTAATTTTAATAACCCAAATTGTCACGTTCGTGATAAAATATCATCAGATTCCTTTCCAAAAGCAGTTCATAACGGTTATCTTAAGACCCAGAAACACCTGGGATAAAAATTAAGATCAACAAGGATGAACTGTAACGTTTGTCTAGTGGGGATTTCTGATTATGGAGAAACCTGAAGGTCTTTCCTCAACTGCAATTGCGATCGATTTGCTGGCAGGTGGGGAAATCAGGGAACATGCCCAGAAGAACATGATATCGATCAACATTAAGGGTGTGATGCCCGAAAGTGTTGAAAAGCAGATTGTTTATGGTGTTGTCCTGAGACCTAATGTTGTCGATGCCCATGGCGATACGATGACCCCGGAAGAAGTTGAAAAGTCAGCCCATCACTGGATGGCCACCGGGGGCGATATATTTATCCAGCACAGGGGTAAAGCCATGGCCCTTCCCCTCGAATCCTTTATAGCTCCGACAGACATCCAGCTGGAAAACGATTCCAATATTATGAAAGGCGATTGGGTTATGGCTGTTAAGGTTGTTGACCCCGTTCTTTGGGAAGGCGTTCAGAATGGAGAAATTACCGGATTCTCTGTTGGTGGATTTGGGACTTACAGCCTCATTGAAGACGGCACATAAATTTAAAGGTTTGATCTTAATGGCGGGGCGATTAAAATAATGGAAGAAGATCTAATATTCGAAAATTTAATCTGGGATTTATCAAACCTGAGGCCCGACGAAGTTTCGTTAGTGGACGAAGGTGCGAACATGATCCCTTTTTTGATAACCAAGGAGGCGAAATTGAATAAGGCAAAGCTTCAGAAGCTTATCGAAAAGACAAAGTTGGATTCCTCAACTGAGGTAATCAGCAAAGCCGCAACAGTCGAGGGCGATGAAGCGATAGCACTGGAGACAGGGCTTAAGGTTCTAAAAGCCCTTTCTGGCAAGTGTGACAAAGCTTTGCTGAATGGTCTCCTTGTTGAAGAAGGCATTGTTGAAAAGGCAGCTGAACCAGCTTCGGATGTTGTTTCAAAAGCCGATCATGAGGCCGCTGTTGCCAAGGCAAAGGCTGATGGCATCGAAGAAGGAAAAGTGGCTAAGTCCAGTGAAAGCCCCGACCCGGTTGAGGTAGCCAAATCCAAAATGGATGAAATGCCGGAAGAAACCAAAGCTGTGTTCAAGGCTTTGATTGAGCAGTCTGGTGAAACCAAAAAATCCCTCGATAGAGTCAATAAGACTCTTGAGAAAGAACGGGACGAAAGAATCACCAAGCAATTCGAAGATCAGGCCAAGGAATTCAACATCGGAATCGAAGGTCTCGGTTTGGTTCTTAAGGATGTTGCTGGTTCTTGTGACCCCAAGACTTTCGACAAGCTTAGTGCAATCCTCAAGGTCGCTTCGGATAAGGCTGGATTCCAGTCGACCGGAAAAGACAATGTTTCTGGTGAGACATCCGGTAATGGTGATCCCGAAGCCATTTATTCTGAACTTACAGCAGCTGCTAAGGCCCGCTTCCCTGATGAAGATCAAAGCCATGCGGTTACCAAGTTCA
The DNA here is from genome assembly GCF_964019385.1 of Sycon ciliatum. NCBI lineage: Eukaryota > Metazoa > Porifera > Calcarea > Leucosolenida > Sycettidae > Sycon > Sycon ciliatum. The sequence continues at coordinate 10,275 of NW_027044990.1, read as the reverse complement.
TGACAAAAACCTCCGAAGGCCGGGCCATGTACAACCGGTACGAAAAAGCAAAACGCAAAAAAGCAGCTGAGTGAAACCACGGGCGGGTTCCCGGTTTTGAAATGGAACGAAAACTTTTTATCAGGAGATAATCAAAATGGCTTACGGAATTTACGGTTTCGATCTGGGAACAGAATCAGCAGCTGCTGACTTATCTGCCCTTCAGTTTACCGCTGTCTCAGTGACATCATCCGGGGCAAACACTGCTGCTTCAGCTTCTGATGCCGATGGTGTTTTACAGAACGACCCCGAGTCCGGGCAAATCGCAACCATCAGAACCGATGGCGTTTCAAAGATTGTGGCAGGAGCCGCAATTGCCAAGGGTGCTCAGGTTCAGGTTGGAACCGGTGGAAAATTCATTACAGCAGTTTCCAGTTCAAACATCATCGGACGATGTCTTGAAGCGGCAGCTGCTGACGGGGACATCGTTACAATGTTGATCAGCAAGCAGGGAATTAAAGCTTAACGGTAAGCGTTAAAATAACGGTTTTTTAAAGATCAAGGAGGATCGCAAGAATGGAACCTACATTATCCCAAGTCCACGTAAACCGACCGCTTACCAACATTTCGGTGGCATACGTTCAGGATCAAAGCAAGTACATCGCACGGCAGGTTTTTCCTAACGTGCCATCCGACAAGCAATCAGACTTGTATTACACGTATTCAAAGGCAGATTTCTACCGGGATGAAATGCAGAAGCGTGGACCCGGAACGAAAGCGGCTGAGACCGGGTACAACCTCGCTACAGATAACTTCTATATCGATGTTTATGCTCTGGCCCATGTTGTTGCTGATGAAGAAATGGCAAACCAGGATGATCCCCTTAACGCCAAGGCTGACACGGCTGAGTTTTTGACTCAAAAGGGTCTGATCAAACTTGAAAATGATTGGGCATCAAATTTTTTCACAACCGGTATCTGGTCCAATGATGTGACACCATCCACTAAGTGGGATGCTGCTGCTGGTGATCCTGTGAAGGATATTGGCGAACAAATTGACGTGATGGAGCAGGAAACCGGCTACGAAGCCAACAAACTTGTCATCACCAAGGTTGTTTACCGGGCCCTTCAGAACAACGAGGATATCAAGGATCGCTTGAAGTATACCGGGGTTCCTTCGAACACCAGTATCACTCCTCAGATGTTGGCCCAACTGTTTGGCGTAGAACAGGTATTGGTTGCAGCCGCGACCAATAACACTGCTACCCAGAATCAGGCCGGAACAGACACCATGGAGTATATCCTTGGTACCGATCAGGCCGGGCTGTTCTATTCCCCATCCAATCCTGGCATCAAGGTTCCTTCAGCAGGATACACATTCTCCTGGCGGTCCCTCGGTGGCAACGATGTGGGACAAAGGATTAAGGATTTCAGACTTGAGGAAAGAGGTGGGGACAAGATTCAGCTTGATTCTGCATGGGATCAAAAGTTGGTTTCATCTGACCTCGGGATCTTTTTCGACGATGTCTTAACCTGATTTCTTTTGAAGGACCTTTTCTATGAGGTATTTCGTTCTCAGGGCCTTTAAGCATGGCGACCAGGAAATTGAAGCTGGTTCCATGCTTTCTCAGGAGGTCATTGATAAATATTTTCCGTCCAAGGAGCGAATGTTAATTCGCCGATCTGTGCTTCTGGATACTGAATTCGAATACGATATCCCAAAGCTTAACCGTGGCGCTCAAAGGAAGCGGCTCAGGTTGCTTGAGGAAATCGGAACCGAAGAATCCAAAGTCATGATCGAAGCTATACTCGGTCATCTTGATCGTGTATCGGCTCCCAAAACGGTTGCGTTTATCAAATCCGCTCTAAGTAAAGGGCGAAAGCCCAAAGGGGGGGGAAGTAAGAAAAGCCAGGACAAGGATGTCCCGGTTGCTCCCGATTCCCCCCCGTCCGAAACTATAGAGGCAAAGGCTGACGCCAAACCTCAGGGTGAAGTTAAGAAAAAGAAGTCCAGGCGAAAAAAGCAAACCGGGGATTAAGCAATGCCTAATGTCAGGGAAGTTTCAAACTGGACGTATGGAAACAAACCGGGGGAGTCGGACCGCGATGCTGTCCGGCTCCTCATTGGTGATACGAATTACGAAGACAAACAGATCAGTGATTGTGAAATAAAATACTTTCTCGACAACGAAGGAAGTGTTCTGGAAGCAGCAATTTGTTGTGTTCATACCCTGATAGCCCTGTATGCCAGGGATTTTGACAACAAATCAAAGTCAATGTCGGCACAGGTTACCGAAAATTACCGCGAATTGCTTAAAACGCTGGAACAGAAGCGTGATAACAACCTGGAACCGATGTATGCCGGTGGCATCGACAAATCGGATAAGCAAACTGATCGCGAGGATGAGGATAAGGTTCAACCAATGTTCACAAGAACGCTGGATGACAATCGCAGGGATTCCAAGGAGTATTCATAAAAGGTATTATCCATGGCCACTCAAATCTTAGATTTTTCACAATCTTCAGATTTTACCTATAATTCATCCGAAGTAGATTTCACCGGGTCATTGGCTCAATTGTTAAAAGGTCCGGCTTCGGCGACATTCAATCAGGATTTCGCTTCTGACACCGGATTTACCTATGATAGTGCCAAGGCAGAATTCTCCGGAGGCCAGGTACAACAAAAATCTCAAATACCGACCGGTGCGGTTCTTGGTGCGACTTATTCGACTATGGTTGATGCCAACTGGAATACCGATGGGTCCGTAACTGCTACTGTCCTTAGTGGTGCGTCTATATCTGGTGGCAAATTAGATTGTACCGGGGAAACGACCAAAGGCGTTTATTATGCCAAGGACCGGACCACAGCGGGATCGATCAAGGTCCAGTACACCCCTAATTACACAACTTCACCACCACAGAATATAAACGTGGTTGGAGCCACACTGGACAACACTGACGTTGATGAAATGTTATTTTTCAATAGTCCCAGTGGTAATAATCTTCGTGTTACGGTTCGCGACAGCACCGGGGCTTCACATGCCAGCGCTGTTACCATTGGTTCCTACACCCCCACGTCAGGCGTTGAAGACGAACTATTGTTTACATACGATTCAGCAACAGGAGCTATTCAGGCTTATGTCAATGGGACGCGGATAGGGAATATTAATGTTGGTGCCTGGACCCGCGGTACAGGATCAGGCCGGGGTTATGCCGGGGCCATGGTTGGGGCTTATAATGTAGCCGATGGTTCTTTCAGGGATTTGGTTTTCTACGATGATGTCCAGGAAACTGGAGCATCCTATACCCCAGGCTATACACTTCCGGAATATGTCTATGCTGAGAATGTCGTAACCCTTCCCAATTTTGTTTACGGTGGTCTCGATAATATTGTAGCCTATACCGGAATGGCTACATCAGAAGCAGAATCACCCCGGTATATAGTCAATGGCAGATACTGGAACGGGGCTTTGTGGACAAGTTCCGACGATTCCTATGCCCAGGCATCAACCGCTTCTGACATCGATGCCAATCTTGGTTCTTATACGATAGTCGTCGACACCGTTACGATTAAAATTGTCTTCCCGAATTCTCAGGATCAGAATTCAGTCGCGGATCTTGATTTTGATTATGATGGTGTTGCTTATAAGTCCAGTTCCCGGATCGATAGTAATATTGCCAGTTCAATGGATTCACTGACATCTTTTGTTTCATCATCCACCATCCCCGCAAATACCAATATTACCTATATCATCCGGGTTCAGGGTGTTGACATGTGGTACAGCTCAGGATGGGTCGTTTCGAATGGTACGGTTTCAGAGTCATCAAGTGAGTCCGATATCAGCTCTAATGTTGGAACTCTGGATCTTTCCGGGGGCAAAAGCGTCCTGGTCAAAACCTTTCTTCATAGTGATGACGGAGTTACCACACCGGATATCACGACAATAACATATGATTTTAGTTTCGAAGTTCCGACAGTAACTGAGCCAACATTAACATCGCTATTTGGTGTAATCAGGAAACTGGACGGATCAATAGCTTCCAATTCAACTCTTGAAATCGAATATGAATCTGCTGGTGTTACTGACCCCTTCGTGGCTGAAGGCACGGTAGTCAGACCAAGTAAGAAGATCTTAAATACCGATGTTGACGGTGAAGTAAAAACTGACATCGTGGTTTCGAGCCTGTATGGGCGAAAATTCAAATTCACCCTTAAATATACCCTGGTCGACGAAACCCAGGAATCTTCTGAATTTTGGGGATATGCTGAAATCCCGAATCAGGTTGCAGTCAACGTTAACACTCTGACTTTTGAGGAGAGTGCATAATGGCTGACCTTAATTCAAATGCCCTGACCACACTGATCCGGACCAAGGATGAACTGGATATCGCTTCCAGTGATTCGGATTTTGATGACCAGATCAAACAGTACATCAACACGGCTTCGGACAACATCGAACTGATCACCAACCGGATCTTCCATGAAGCTACCTATACCCACCGGCTTACTGGTAAGGGGGATCAGTTTCTGATCTTCGAACAGTTTCCGGTTACCACCCTGACAAGCGTTTTTCAGGATGACAAGTGGGGCTTTGCATCCATCAATGAACTAACGGTTGGTGTCGATTGCGATGTCGACAAGGATGTTTTTCTGGTCAGGCGTGGTCAATGTAACGACTGGACCCGGGGTTTACCCATGGCAGTCAAAACAACATATACCGCTGGCTATGCAACCATACCCGATGGCCTGCAACAGGCCTGTATCGAATATGTTCGCTACCTCTATTACATGCAGTCATCCAGAAGACTCGGAACAACCAACCGGGGTAAGCTTGGTGAAAACGTAACATTCGTTGAAGACATCCCGAATATGATCCGGTTCATGGTTGCGCCATGGACAAGGGAAAAGGCCATTAAGCGGGCGGCACAGCTGAACGGTTTCCAGCTATCTGACAATGAAAAGGATGAAAGCGAATGAGCCTGAAGGTTAATGCCAAAGTCAACAGACGCATGGTGGTCCAGCTAAGGAATCTGGATCCATCAAGCCTTCGCTTCAAGCAGGCCATGTTTTTGATAGGCAGTCAAATCAGGGATGAAGCCATTGATAACCTGACTGAATCAGGGGCCATCGATTCCGGTGGTCTCAGAAATTCGATCCGGTTTGATATCAAGGTAGCCCGGGGGGTTTCGATCCTGAACGTTGGTGCCTTTGGGCAGCCTCATGCAAGGATTGTGGAATTCGGGGGACCGTTTACCCCCAGAATGAGAGCCGCGATGTTTGCCAGATTCAAAGAAGAAGGCCGACCGAAGAAACCTGGAAAAGGGATTATCCGGGCAAATTATTATACCGCCAGGCCCTACCTTGAACCCGCAATCGAATCGGCCAGGGATATGATTGAAGCAACCATTAACAGATTGGCGGTGGGGTAAATGGCCAGCATCGAAGAGGATATTTTCAGAAGTTTGGAAACATCATATAAGGCAAACCTTGAATGGGTTGACACCATTAATGTTGAAACCCCTGTGCTTGAACTGGATCAATTGCAAAACGATGTGTTCCCTTTTGTTCAGGTATTCTGGGATAAACCAAGCATCCAGCAACCGTTGCGGGGAAAGACTGAAACCACTGCATCATTTGTCGTTCAGATATTTGATAAGGGAACGTCAAGGAATTCTGTGACTCAATTCGATATGTTTGAGCACAGGGAAGACGTCAAGAATGTTACAATGGGTGAAGGGATGTCACTCAGCAAAACAACGAATCAATCGTTTATCCAGTTCAGTTATCAGGGACGGATTTACGATGTTCATTCAATGCCAGGGATTTTTCTTACAGAGCTATATTTCAATGCTGTGTACAATGAACAATACGGAAACTGCTAAAAATAGAAAATATGGCAAACAGCTTTATCTATAAACCAAGGAGGGTTGAAAGGTGGCTAAGAATTATGCAGATATCTATACCGGTGGAAATGACTCCAGCGGTCTGGAACAAAAAATCTTTTTCAAAGAAGAAACCACCAGAGGCGTGCCCGTTGCTGCCGTAAATGCAGATTATATATTGCAGTTGGCAGGTGGTGCGGCAACATTCAACCGACCCTTTGAACCTTCACCTGTAAGATCGGGAAGGCACAACGTAACGGGTATTGAAAAGAAAGATGTGACTGAATGGAACTATCCATTTTACTTCATGATCGATACCGCACTTGGTGGTGCTTCCGATGCTGAAATCGATCCCGCTGCCAGACTTCTTTATAAGTCCGGTTTTGGTAAGGAAGAATCGATAGCCGGTGGTGATGCTAATCTGGCATATAACACTTCCAGTGCTCCATCGGTGACTTTCACAATTTTCGAAAACGGTGATTCGTGGGCTAAGCAGGTTCACGGGGCCTATGTTGATTCTCTTACCATGAACCTCCCTGGTGATGGCGAGGCCACATGGGAAACAGCTGGTCAGGCTAAAACACTTGTCTGGTGCGGTATCGGGCTTACTCAAACCGATAACGATGGTGGTAACACTGTAACCGTTGGCACAGGTGATGGTGAAAAATTTGAAGTTGGCGCCTTTGTTATGATCGTTGAAGCCGATGGCACAACCAGATCAGATGATACCCCCGATGGATCCCCAAGACAGATAACAACCATTGCTGGTGATGTCATTACCGTTGATGGTGCTGTTCTTGCTGATGCTGACGGGACTGCCGAAGATTTGTATCTTTGCTACTACGAACCAGAAGCACCGGTTGCCATCAATGATCCTCAGACAGGTCTTGTTGGTGCGATAACGATTTCAGGAATCACAGATCAGTGTGTAAGAACTGCGACTGTGGCTCTTGAAAACAACCACGAACCAATCAACTATTGTTTCGGGGAACGTGGTCTGGCAGGTCCTTTATTTGCACCGACTTCCAGGGCTTCGGTTAATGTCACGATGGATCTGAACATGAATGCTGAAATCCTGACGATGATTACCAAGGCGAAAGCCTTTGATGGTTTTGATGTCGACATCGATCTGGGGGATACAGCTTCCAGGTACATGCATGTTGATATCCCCAAGTGGACACCATCAATCCCGGCTGTAACGGTTCCTGAAGAAGGAACTATTCCGGTAACGTGGGAAGGTATGGGGTATGCAACAACTGATACAGCAGCTGATGAAATTTCCGTCCAGTTTCTGTAAGATATGTTGGTAGTTTCGGTAAAGACAACCATTTAAACAACCTAAACGTCCTTTTCCCAGGTACAGGTTGGGTTGTCTTTTTTTTTTACCCTGCTAAGATCCCACATAGCACCATGGTGATAAAAAAATGTGAAGGGTAGCTCAGCCTGGTCAGAGCATGAGGATACAATCCTCGCGGTCGTTGGTTCGAATCCAGCCCCTTCGCACACTAACCGAAACTTGTTCTACTGCGAGGTAATGCATGGCACTTCTGCTCGACGAATCCCCCAAATCCCGCGAGTTCACAATCATTTCATCCAAAGATTCCTCGGTTAAATGTGGAAAGAAGAATTATCAGCTTTATCAGGAATCATTTGAAGATGATGAACCTGATGAAAGTCTTCTTAAGCTGGAAGGTGAACCGACCAGGTTTGTTTTCCTGAGTGAACTTGATTACGGGAAGGATATGGCCCTTCAACGAAAAGAACTATTGGTCAAGGATGGTGGGGTACAGGCATCGGGGACCTATATAGCTGAGCAGTTCAGGTTGTCGTTTATCAATGTCGTCAACCCAGAATCGGTTCCCAAGAACGAACATATCAAATTCCGGAAGGACGGGGCTGGTGGGGCGCAGGTGAATTTCATGGATACCCTGAAAAGAGCCGGCGTTTTGAATGAACTCATGGGAGCCTGGGTTATTCATACCAACAGGAAAAGGTTAGCCGAAGATCAGGGGCTTGACGATGAACAGGAAAAAAAATTCTAGTCGCCCTTATGGAGCTGGATTTTAGCTCGGATTCATCTAGCCATTTTAACTGCATGACCTGCCGCGACAACGTAAAAAAAGTAAGAAAATGTCATTCCGATAAATGGGATTGGGATTTCAAAACAGGTGGGTCAGCCTTTCCAATGACAGTGTACAAGGGGGGTGCAGAGTATGGGTTTTGTCCTGGCAAGGCTCAATGGTATCCCTACCTGGAAAAAATTTACCATATGTTTGTGGTATGCTGTGAACTAGGAAAATTACCGTTCGATGGTGGTATAATGAAGCAACCAAGGTGGGTTATAGAAAACCTCGCCTGGTTTTCCAGAGGTTATAATACCCTGGCAGCTGGTACCAGGACCGGAATGGCAAAGCTGGAAAAATCACCATCTAAAAAGCCTGCATCGAAGCCAAACAGCGGGGTGAAAAGTGCCGCAAGACAAGGATCTGGTCTACACCGTCGAGGTCGACGGTAGTGATGCCATAAAATTTATGAAGGCTCTGAACAAAGAGCTTAATAAACTGATAAAGACTGTCAATTCTTCTACCGATACAACGTCAAAAAATACCAAGGCAACCAGAAAAAATACCAAGGCGACCAAGAACAATAGCAAGTCGAAGAAGAAAAATGAAAAGGCTAACAAGGAAGCCGCCAAATCCATGGGGTTCATGGGCAAATCTGCCCAGGCTGCCGGTCTTCAGATCATTGCTGTTAACCAGGCACTTCAACTGGCATCGGCTACGGCTCATGGCATCATTCGGCCATTTGCTGATGCTTCGGCTCAGGCCGCCGGCTTTCTCCAAGGGCATCGGTGAAATAAATACCCTGCTGACAGATTTTGAAATCCAGAATGCTGGTGTTGCCGATCAGGTCACAGAACTATCGATTGCCTTCGGCAAGGATTCAACCGATACAGCCAAAGCCTTCTATCAGGCGATTTCATCCGGGGCCACTGATGCTGCTAATGCTCAGGAACTCCTTAACGCTGCCGGTCAATTGGCTATTGGTGGGGCTACAGAATTATCCAATTCGGTTGATGGTCTGACCACACTGCTGAATGCATATTCCCTGGGAACTGAAGATTCCCTCAGAATCACTGATGCCATGTTCATCGCGATGAAGGAAGGTAAAACCACGGTTGGTGAACTTTCCCGTGAAATAAGCGGTGTAACCCCTGTGGCTCAATCCATGGGTGTTTCCATTGAAGAAATGCTTTCGGCCCTGTCTGCCATCACTACTGATGGTACCCTGACCGGTGCGGCTGTTACCCAGCTACAGTCTGTCCTTGTCGGGTTTGCAAAACAAACGGGCGATATGCAGACCATCCTTGCCAAACTGAATATCGGGTCCATTGCTGACGAAATTAAAGCAAAGGGCCTCATACCCACCTTGAGAAAAGTTACGGATGAAACTGGTCTTACTGCTGAAGCCATCACCAAGGTGTTTGGTCGTAAGGAAGCCCTTAATGCCATCCTGACATTGTTGGGTAATGGTGCTGATAACTTCGTCGAGAACATGGACGAAATGAGAAAGGCAGCTGAAAATACCGGGGCTGTGACCGAACGGGCTTTCAGGGAAATGGAACCCAGAATATCCTTCGACAGGTCTTTGCAAAGGCTCAATGCTGCCATGCGTTTGATAGGGGACGGTATCAATACTGTCATCCTCCCAGCCTTTGATGGGTTATCCAGAGGTATCCTTGCCGTTGTTGAAGCTATTCAGTTTATGGCGAAAGCCTTTCAGGCGATTCATCCAGCTATACAAACGACTATTGTCCTGACTCTTGCTCTTACTGCTGCCACCTTTGGTTTAGTCAAGGCTCTTAAGGCAGCCACATTGTCTCAGATAGTTGCATTTTATGACGGCATGGTTCCGGCGATCATGAGGGCGGTTAAAGCTACTGCTGCACTGGCAGTAACTACGATTAAGTTTTCCCTTGTTGCTGCAGGTATTCTGACTGTGGTTGTTGCTCTGGACCTCGTTGCCAGAAACATCGAAAAACTTCCTGCAGTATGGAATCTGGTGATGGCAGTGTTTGAAAAATCACTGAACAACCTAAAAATGTTGATGACTGGTTTATCGATTCAGCTGAAATTGTGGGCTCAGGATCTGGCTAATGCATTTGGTGATACGGAATCTGCCAAGGCTTACCAGCAGGAAATCCTTGGACTGATTGAGGTCGTCGACAAGGCTGGTGAAAAGAACAAAAAATTGGGTGAAGAAATTGAAGCCATGGCCAAAAAGGTTGATACCGGGTTGGGAGGAATGCTTGCGGATTCCCTCAATCAAGTCGTTAACGGTTTCGACCAGATCAATGAAAGCATAGCCAAGACTATAAAAAATTCCAAAGCAGCTGGTGGCGTAATAGCAGGGC
>NW_027044989.1:0-2000 GCF_964019385.1 Sycon ciliatum | reverse complement strand
GCTCTGAAACTGAAGATTCCTGTGGTAAACGCTTGTACCATGTATGAACGAGTACTCTGGTTTATTCCGAGTACGATTATTTTTGACAAAACCGAGTAACTACTCAAATACTCGGTATAATTGTTTCACCCCTAGATAAGATCTACCGGATTTTCGAGAAAATTTTCCGTCTGCACCATTTTTTGTTGTTATTTTCCGTGTTTTGAATGCTCGCGCACAGAGCTGGGCCCACAAACGAAGCTCTAGCGATCAAGAACACTTGAGTTAGCGCTTGCACAAGTTCGTTTATGTTGTACATGCTGTACTTTTTGCGAATGTTTATTAATTTATTCTGATGACGTCACTATGATATCAATATTGATGTAAAATAGCAGATCACGGAAAAATGGGCACACTCAACAAAAATCCTCATCAGTGTCCAGGAAACTGTTTTCCTGAGGTTGGCAAGTATGTTCTTCTACTGCTGATAAGATAGTCATAAAAAGTGGTATCGAGCTGAACACATGCTTCATTCCAAGGCTCCATGGAATGCTGGCTCGGTACGATAATGAGACGGCAAGACGAAATCATTGAGTTGTAGTAAAGTAATCTAGATTCCTGAAGATTTGATAACAAAACAGTTGGAATTACTTCAATACACTCGGGCTTATCTTCACCTTGAGTTTGTCCTCTTTGACTTTGAAAACTTGCGTTAAAATTCGAGAAATGCCGTTTTGAACCTCAGATTTCAGGTACAAAAATTGAACGAACATGAAGCTTTAGCTCTCTATTCTAATGCTACATAACTCTTGAACTAGCAGATTTGCCGTTTCTGTGCTGGTTAGGTATGATCCAACCCAAGGGGCATCTTCTATAAGTAACAGCGGAGGCAGTGGTCCCAATTTTTGGACGACGTTGTTTGCGCCGGTACGGAGGCAAGACTTGTCAACTGCACAAACCTGGGTCTGGCCAGACATAACTGTGTGCACAGCGAGGATATACATCTTCTGTGTGGTAAGTTGATTTCAGGATAGAGACTAAAGCTTTAATGGTCACAGCCTGTGGATAACCAGGTCTCCTGGAAAGTAACGGTGGATAACCGGTTATAATCGGTTATTGAACGTCAGCACATGTACACGAACATGAAGCACACACCATTTTTACTAAACACGACTGAGACCTATACATTGGCATCAAAACCAGGCTTCCTCAACTTTAAGCTGAATTCTGGTGATTAAGACGGTTTCTTCTTCAGTGCCGAGCCGAAATTCTACAATTTACTCCCCACTGGATCTACATGTAGCCGTCAATGCAACCTTCTCAAAATCAAAAGCTCCCGCCAGTGAGCGAAAAGACATTAGTCTTCATTATAGACACGTGCCAACGGGTAAGAGTTTCCTGCTATCCTGCACGTGGCGTTAAGATTAATGTGGTACACCATGTACTGGTACATTATACATGTGCATGAAAAACCGCTTGAAACCGCAAACGTAACGGTTTCATATTAAACCATTAAATTCTAGCGGTCGGATAACCGGCTATCCCGTATAACCGTCTTACCCTTTGTGACCCCACTGAAAGTACGACAATTTACTCACCTTCAAATGACATGCACTTTCGCTTGTATCTCTGCCAAACGTACACCGATTTTTACAAACTTGCCACCGCTGGAAAGGTATTTCCAAGACGAAGCGACCACTACCACACTCAAGCCAGCTACCTGCATGGCATCTGCTCTGCGTGGCCTAGAATGCCGCTCCAAACAGCAGCCGTGCGGTATGCAGCATGCTTGAGTATGACGTAGCACTCCGGGGAAAACCCCTGCCAAGTGCAGTGTGAAAATTTGAATTTTTCGATCGGAGTGAATTTTTCAGTTTTCGTCCGACCTCGAGTCTCACCACGGCGGCATCGTACCTCGTAGAGACTTCGGATAACTTCGACGTGATAGCCAAGGTTCCTCTCGAAACATAGTTGCTTTGTTTATGAAAATCGGTGAAGCACTAGAGATATACCGGTAATTT
>NW_027044988.1:0-14126 GCF_964019385.1 Sycon ciliatum | reverse complement strand
CACACTTTTACCTCTGCTGCCTGTACCCTAGTCTTCCTGTATACTGCTGCTTTGTCCTGCCGATTGCGGTGAATAATCCCAGGCATTTTCCCTGTCTGTTTCAATGCTTTCTCTCCCGTTCTCCCCCCTCTCTCTCTCTCTCTCTCTCTCTCTCTTTCTCTGTCTGTCTCTCTGTCTGTCTCTGTCTGTCTGTCTGTCCGTCCGTCCGTCCGTCCGTCTGTCTGTCTGTCTGTCTGTTTATCCTATTCTGCCTCTGCTCACCCTTTCACTTCTTGCTTTTCATTTTGAGCGATTTGTATGGCTGCTTATCTTGAGTGTGAGGACATACAATAACATACATCCATGTGTTACCCAAGGGTGGTCCACATGTTGGTCTAATATTTTCTTCATTTCTTTGTTTACGTCATATCCTGCATGAACCTTTTGTCATCATGTCCTTCGTCTTGTTCATGTCAAATCAGCTGCAAGTCGGATTCAGTGCGAGTCATTCACGTCTGCTCATAGCAAACTGTTTTCACGGTCTCAGAAAGCTTGGCAATATTATGTTGTATTCTTCCCTCTTGTCCTTGTTCTAGTTCTTTAGACACGTACAATGTGCTCGATCCCACAGGCTTGTTGAAGCTTATACTCGGTTTGAAATACATACCCTTTCCTCCCCGCGCAATCCGCCCATGTTTGGGTTCCATTTCACCCAATGCCCCTTGTAAAAATGTGCTTGTTTGTACATGTATTGCACCGCCCTATGCGTGGAGCTAACGGTCTGTGTGCGCCAGTGTGCATCACGATATGCTACGTGATGAGGGTTTGCAGGAACCTTCCGTGCGCATTTTGCAAGTTTACCCATCCAATATTGTACGAACGGAATGCAACGTTTTGGCTTCAATACATTTCCTCCCCGTGTCTTATTGCACTTTCACTGCTCCATATCAATAGCACCTTTTTTGGCCGCTCAAGCTATCTTCAAGTTCCGGCAGCTAATTTTCTACTGCTGATCACAAGTGCATTCAACCTGCTTTCTGTGACTCACTTCTACTCATTAGAGCACCAGGATAATGCGCAGTGCACTTCTTCTTGCTCGTTCGAATTGTTTGCAAGCACCGTACAACACGTACCGGATTGGTCACCGTGATGTACTTTGGCCTCTGTGCATTTGAAGCCACTTGGCAATCATCTCAATTACATGTAGAGTGATTCTACTTTTAGTTTCTAGTTTTGAGCTTTTCAGTAGCCAGCCTGAGTGTTATGGTTTTGTGACGCTACTTTTGCACTTATTCCATCCTTCATGTTCAGCTTGTTCACTCGAGTGGAAATATTTCTGAAATGATAGACGGTGTTCGAATCCATCCTTGTGCAAGTAGTTTGATTGTGTGCACCCAGCAGAACAGTGGAATGGTGGCATGCTTCGCAGACCACTCATGTTGGCCTGCGAATTGGCAATCCCGCTTTGCTGATCCAGTTATGCGCTAATACTTTCTTTATCCTGCACTGACCACACAGTACAGTGTACATTGTATATGCATGCAGGCGTGTGCGCCGGTGCCCTTCAAGGAGGGAGGGGGGGTTCCGGGGGGCCTCCCCCGGCAAAATTTTCAAAAAATGAAGCAAAATCCTGCATTTTGAGCGAAAAAGGGGGGTTCCGGGCACCCAGAAACCCATACGGGGCACGCGCCTGGCATGCTGGACTTGTACAAAGTATAGACATGATTGTTGTAAATTGGACACCATTAGTGTAGAATCTACTAGTGCAATGCCCAGACCGGGCCGTTGTACCGAGATTTCAGGTGGTCCGGCGACTTTGAAATGGGATACTTGGACAAGAAGCGAATATTGTTGACGAAAAACGTGTTATGCGCTAATTGGGGTTCATGGCTGGATCAGCTAGACTGTGTGCTACCGCCCTGCCATACAAATCATACTATTTGACGGCAGCAGAGACCACACAACGCTTGTAGACAAACAGTTCACCAGCCACACCCAACGATAGCAAGACTTAGTAGTGTTACTCCTGCCAAGTCTAGTTACGTTCCACAAGGGCGCGTTCAGACTACCGATAAAAAGTGACCGATTGGGAAAGTTTCCAAGGTGATTTGATCACGTGATGTTACTAGCATGTTACTGACGGAAAACTTTTACTGCCGCGGCTGCTGCGACAGTAAAAGTTTTCCGGCAGTAAAAAAAGTGCTCAGGCTGCATGCACGCTGGGAAAAAGGGAAAATGCCTTCTCAGTGCCGCGGTGAGAGCTGCAAAACTTACGTACCGGTAACGTTAATTTATCGGTAGTGCGAATGTCCTTCACTGTTATCGCCATTCACGGTTTGACGGGATTTACGGTAGTCTGAACGCTCCCTAAGGGCCGGGTTCCACTGCGGCTCCGCTGCTCGTCTTTCGCGGCTTGAAACGTCATCACTACCATAGTGACCGCGGCTCGAGCTGGAGCAGCGAGGCCGCGGCTCACCGCGAGCTTTCGCTATGATTCTTGACCAAAAACTGCGAGCCGCAGTCGCGGCTCGACCTGTTTCCCGTACTTTGCATTGTTTTGTACGCCAGAATTTTAAAATTCAAATTTTAATTCGTTGCGCAGGCCAGAACACGAGGATTTTTTGATTTCACGCGCGTGCAGGCAGGTGAAACGTCATCAAAAAGTGTGGACCACAACCGCGGTACCGCGAATGGCAAGTGTCAGTGGAACCGCGCTGCTCCGCTGCATGCAGCCAAGTGCCACGGAGCAGCGGAGCCGCAGAGCCGCAGTGGAACCCGGCCCTAAGATGACAGGAACTCACCAGAGGAGAAGCAGGGTTGAGCTGAACGAGAGAGCTTGGAAGCTCAGGGCCCTACGCTATGCTTTTTTGCCTTGATGACCTAGACAACAAAAAAAGCATAGGGATGTTATTAATTCTTTAAAAAATTCCCTTTTTTTAAAGACATAACCTGGAATTCGAACCCGCACTATCGCGCCCTGCATGCATCCCCCGGTCTTTAAAAAAATTCCTTTTTTTTTAAGACATAACCTGGGATTCGAACCCGCACTTTAGCGCCCTGCATGCACCCCCCGATACACTTCGCATACATACTAATTCTTCCAAGTTGCTTCACATTATGATTTTGCATTTGAAAGCCCTATTTGAATATGCATTGTGGCCAGCCGTCTTTGATGGTACGGTACGGTAAGGATAGGTACGGGACAGGTACGTTCGAGGGTAATACGACACCGTCTCCCGTACCGTACCATCAAACACAGCTGGCCACATACAGCTGCCCGCAATATTCAAATAGGGCTTTCAAACGCAAGATCATAACGTGAAGCACCTTGGAAGAATGGGTATGAATGCGAAGTGTATGGAGGAATGCATGTAGGGCGATAGTGCGGGTTCGAATCCCAGGATATGCCTGAAAAAAAATAGGAGAATTGAAAAATTTATAACATCCCAATGATTTTTTGCCGTCAGATACGGGATAGCGCCAGGCGTGACACAAACAAACAAACAAACACACAAAAAAATACCAAATTAAAGCTGTGTGGACCCTGGCTAGCGCCAGACGTTACTGAAGTAACGTCTTCTGCATAGCTACGGGAATAATGCTATTTTATACAGAAGATACTGGCGCAAAGTGTGAACATTCAACTCAATCAGAGTCAACAACTGCTTCTCTGAGGAGTTCTCGTCATCCTATCGGGGAACG
Organism: Sycon ciliatum; assembly: GCF_964019385.1. NCBI lineage: Eukaryota > Metazoa > Porifera > Calcarea > Leucosolenida > Sycettidae > Sycon > Sycon ciliatum. Next base: position 10,445 of record NW_027044988.1, on the reverse strand, counting down.
AAACAAGACTTACATAAATACACGGAGGGAATCAACCTTGCTTATAGGCGATTCACACGACAGACAAATCCACGTGTGCAGGAAAGTCACCATGGAGATATTCCTGCGGGTCACCAAAATAATTTGCCCGCGGGAATCAAAAGTGTCCATGGCCTTTTTGCCCGCGGATGCACTCATCTGCGGGCACTTTTACAGTTATAAGGCTGTGAGGTCGTACTATCGTACGGTAGCTGAGTCTTGAACCCTGGTTGTTTGGCCTTCATCTTTGGGTACTCATTCCATATCACCACAGTAACGCCGTATACTCACCGGATACTCGCGGGAGCTCTGGCCACCACCCGCGGCCGTGTGAACTGCAGCCTCACGTTTCACTTCCTGCAGGCACCTGACAAACGTGGATTTGCCTGTCGTGTGAATCGCCTATTAGGCTGTGTTTACATGAGGCGTTTCATCCCGGGTTGAGTTCGACCCGGGTCAGATTTCAACCCGCCATGCACACAATATGAATGGCGCGTTTACATGACGCATTGTGCTTGACCCGGGTTGAAACTTCGCCCCGGGTGGATTTCAACCCTCCCCTTGGAGGGGGGGGGGTTGAAATCAACCTGGGTCAAAGATATCGTACTACGTACTTCTGTGCGTATCTCGCGCCAGGTTTGAACAGCACTGCACATGCAAATTTCACGCGAAAGGATTCACGTGACCATACAGGACTCTAGAAGTGGAATTTTGGCGGCATATCAGTATTTGACCGGGTCAAATGTCTTCATGTAAACGCTCACCTATTTTCTCTATCGTACAGACTTTCAACCCGGGCTGAACTCGACCCGGATTGAAGTTTCTCATGTAAACACAGCCCTACCGGGCTCCTCATACGGCACATTCAGCCTCTCATACTCATCAGTACGGCTCACTCAGCCTCTCAACAAGGCTCACTCAGCTTCCGCAGCATGTCCCTGTCCAGCTACCATACACTCACGCGGCTCTAAGCTGTCACTTACCCAGACTGCCAGAGCCTGCCAACTTGAGCAATTGACAAACCCTCCTATTACCAAACTAGTTGCTCATTACCGTATTTTTCGGAGTATAGTGCGCACCTTTGTATAACGCGCACCCCAATCTTCATTGGGGGTGCGCACTTCAATCTTCATTGAAGTACATGCATTTCATATTCGGAGCATAGTGCGCACCTGCGATTTGGGGCCTAAAATAGCACATCTAAAGTGCGCACTATACTGCGGAAAATACGGTATGTGAGTGTGGCATGCAGATGCTTGTGCAGGTGCTGCACTCGCAGTGGCTTTCTTTGTCAAGCCACCCACCCACCCACCCACTCCACCCCACCCACTCCACCCACCCACCCACTCCACCCATCCACCCACTCCACCACTGCCATCACCATGATCTACTTGAAGTAATTTTTTTCCAATGATTCCGGGAAAATAATCGACAGCCATCGGTACAGCCATGGGTACAGGTCGGATGGACCCCAATACCGTACACTAGTATTCATGATAATCATCATCATCATTCTTTCTAACATCCGGAGCTCAAAGCAGTTTCCATGGAAACAGTGGAACCCGGAAATGCTCCCTGATAGGGCTTGAAAGTGCTACGTCACAGCATAGCAACAATTTCAAAAATTCAAAAACTGGATCCACTTGGATCCAGTTTTTGTATGGATCCAAGCACATTTCAAGCCGTCTTACTCACCGCAAGGTGATGTAGCCAGTGAAATTGACTGATTTGGCTACTGGGGGCGGGGTTACAACTGGTGGCGAAGTAAAAGTCACCCCTGCATACGACATGAGTGGGTTGCTATGCACCCACATACTGAGGCAATAGCAAAGTCACACCTTAGTGGATCCAAAATAGAAATCTGATGTCAACTTACTACTCCCTGGCCGTTTTTGACGTCATCACTTTCAAGCCCTATTGCACTCGCTCTTGCATATTCAGGGTTCTAGCCAACGGAGGCTGCCGAGGTATCACTGTAGCATCGCTTTCTCAGCCGGACCAAGACCATTCGACTCAGCACCCCAAAACTCTGCCGACCCTGAAGTTTTCGCATTTCACCGCAAACATTATAAACCCCAGGAATAATCGTTCAAAGCTAGCCCACCATTACATACACCAGTGGCAGTGCTTGTTCAAAAGAGATTGCCATACATGTACATGTAGACGTGATCAGTGATTACACGTCACAATGGGGTGCTAAGTCTGCTTGGAAGGGTCTACTTACCGCCGGTCCGGCACGACTCTCAGTACTGCCTGGTGATGTTGTAGCTTGTATTGGTAATGCCGGATTTGCCATCATTGAATTCACATGAACTACATTGTACTCTGTTCAAAATGAAATCTGTCACAGACCACAACCAACACTGTGAGTGGCTGTACTCATGATTATTCACTATTGATTTCTGGTCAACACGTTTTAAAATTAAACCTTTGACGTTTTTAAAATACACTACCGCTAGGCACTACACCACACAGGTAGTACACTCTACAACAATTGTAGGCTAGTCTACAGACTACATAATTGTAGACAGTAACAATGATCTGGGATCCATCCAGCATCACAGACATCAGGCCGGCCTAGCGCCTGGACATGCCAACAATGGATGGAGATGTAAAAATTCAAGAATTGGCAAAAATGCGCCAAAGTCGAAAGACTCATGATCTCGAACTCGAAGTGGCTGGGGTAAGATTCAGTACTACACTACTACAAGTACTGGTAGGCAGTAGTGGAACGTGAGTGGTAGTCTTTGCCGATTTTCGAGGGTATCCTGGATTTGGTGCTGTGGAAATGGCTTGCTGTGGAGGTCCCAGCACTGGATGTTGTATGAAAGGTACGACCTCGTAGCACGTGCTAAACCTAAACAAATAAATGATTCAAAAATTGACTTGGGCCTGTGGGAGTCTGTGAGAGAACGCCCACTCGTTCCGTTGTGACAGATTCCAGGGCCACGTTGAGGGGCCCTATCCCACCACTAGGCACCGGCGGATTATGCCCGTGAAATCAGGGAATTATGCTTTCATGGATTCTCGCATTATGCTCGCAAAATCCTCATACTGTATTATGCTTTGGCACGCGGGGATACATATTCACTTTGTTGTACCTATGGAGCCTCAAAGTTCGGAAAAGTGTGCCTTTTCGTACTTGCAAGTGGCAAGAAAATACATGAATATTCCCATACCAAGATAACCATGCATGCTAGAGATCAACATGGAAAGGAGAAAACATGACTCCTTCTATTCATCAGTTGATTTCTTTTGTAAAAAGATTTTTTCATTGCCAAAATATTTTGAGTTACCTTTCAAAATTATCATGTTCAACTGTCTTCGTAATCGTCATACTCGTCCAACCGATGTCACCCTCACCCTGCGAATAATCAGCTCATCTCTCCCGTAGCTCCACCTCTCCTTCCATTATGACCGAACATCAACTATACCTAATTTTTTTTTAATTATTACAACAATAACCATAGCTTGCACAGTCGATGGTCTCGATCCAGCGCGCTTCTCTGCATACCTGTTCGGAAAAGTTAGTTGCGAAGTAGTTGGTGAAAATGAAGAAAGTTGCGATTTCTTGCAAAAACAACGAAAAGTTGCGAAAAAAGTGGCGAGCATCTTTGGAAAAAGGCTACTCCGAACTTACATGCGGACCACCAGCACTGATCAGGTGCATTGTACAAAATTGTGTAGCTTACATACCGGTACTGGAATTGTGGTACAACCATGTACATGATGTACAATGTAGTTATGCTCCTACCTCCGAAAGGATGCCACATTATGCTCCAAATTTTCGACCACCAAATTATGCCGGCATAATCTGCCGGTGCCTACCCACCACCTATGGCTGCTTCCGGCCCATTTTTTAGGTTTGGATCCCGCGCACGGACAGAATGGGCAAGAAAATGTGAAAAAATTGTGAATGCATTTTGTTGGCTCCTGGGTGGCGCGCGCATGGCCATGGCTCGCACACCGTGGCACTATGCCGGAATTATTTTGCGTTTTTCCGGTCTGGAAAGCCTGTCAGTGAGGCGCAAGAACTTTTAAATCATGTCCAGAGGGCCAGCATAGTGGCAGGAGTGTGTGGTGAAAATTTCACTCAAATCCATTGAGAGACACCAAAGTTACGGTCAATTGAATGCCATATGAAATTTATGGGTAGGCTGCTACCTTAAAAGTCTCTTTCTAGCAGATTGGTTGTACTTCAGTATAAGATATTGTACATGAATCATTGTGGGTTTGCTGTTCACAGTGTTTCTCTCTTTTTTCTTTCTTTTTTTCTCTCAGTCTCCATTAGTATTACTCTAATTTCTGAAATTTTCGGTGCTCAATATTTTCGGTATGAGGGCAACAGGCTAGGTTAGGTGAACAGAAATTTTCGGTACAGAGAAGCAGTTCCCTATTGGAGTATGTGTGTTAGTGTTTGTTCGGTGTATTGAAATTTTAGGTGTGAAACAGACGCACCGAAAGTACCGAAAATAAAAGTACACCGAAAATTTGTGAAATTACAGTATTGTCTTCACATACAACAGCAGTATGGCCTTAAGTGACCCGAGATGCTGCATAATCCAGACACAAAACCGATAAAGCCGCCCCTGTAATAGTTACAGTTCGCAAGTCACTCATTGAAGGATCCATGGGCTTAACGCATCTGTCAATGAAATCAGGCAGAAGAGCCAACAAAAGGCATCTCAATATTGTTCGAACATATCGCAGAAAGAACAACTACGCAAGCGCAGCACATTTTTCCACCAGCATCAGCCATATGTCTTGTCTAGAGCCAGTTCAAAACAGTCAGAAATATCAATATTGGCGTGCTTTATATCATTTTTAATATTGTCAATCCATCTGAGATGGGGTCGGCCACGTGGGCGCTTGATGTTCCGGGTATTAACTGCCATCTCCAGTGCTTGGTAAGACGCTGGGTTAGGTCCTTCACGAACAACATGGCCCAGCCAGAGCAGTCGACATCTGCGACAGATAGTGCGAACTGGGTCTTGTCGCGTTGAGGAGTACACCGTGGCAATTGACATTGTGGTGAGGGTACACAACACAAAGCAGGTACCGCAATTTCCTTCCGGTTATTGCGGATTTTCAACTGACATTCTGGCCGTGTACAACATCTAAAGCAACCAACGACGGCTGTTTCATCAAGTACAACGAACCCACACAAGACTCTGCTGAAAGTTTCAAAAATACCATTGCAAGCACATTGCCAGGCATAAGCACCCAGCCCGAAGATATACCCACGCTAGACGAAACCTGGGAGAGATTTGTGTTATCTACCCATGCAGCGGAAAAGGCATTTGGAAGAAAGAAACCACAGAAGAGGACTGCTAGAAGTACGAGTCCTACTGTTATTGAGCTATCAACTGAACAAAAAAATCCACAGCCGGATACATAATTATGGAGAAAGATCCAAACAAGCGGAAAGAACTACTGTAGTAACACAAATTAGAAAGAAAATCCTTCGCTCATCAGCGTTACTCAGAAACGAAGGTGACTTATATTGGCAGCACAAAGCGGAGGCAGTGGACGCATTACGCCCTGATGCCAGATCGTGCTTCAATGCCATCAAACAGCTAAAACTTGTAAAAGTACTTAGAAATCCTGGCAAACCTTCCCCGGTACGACTCGCAAATGATAGTGGTGAAATTGTCACAAAATAATGTAAATTGGAATTTGGAGGAATTCAGCAAATATTTCGCTTCAGTGTTTTACCGGAGCGACCAGCCAACGCTTTTCCCGGCACAACCTAACAGTAAGGCAGAAGAACCTTTTACTAGTACCTCCGAAGAGATTAGGAAGGCCATCATGCATCAGAAAATCGGAGGCGCTGTTGGATGTGATGGTATTATTTCGCCACTGCTACGTACGGCTTGTATTGTATTGTATTTTATTATTTTACTTGGCCATTCCCAACAGACCCTAAGGTCTTCTTACAGGGTGCCCAAGGTGAATGAAATTGTTAAGTTCCTGGCGAAATGAATTGGGGATATGATTTGTGCGAAGGGATTCGGGAAGCGCATTAATACAAACCGGTGAAGGAGAACGGCCACCCGCTAAATCTCTCCACACTGAGCAGGAACTGAGGAAGGCTCGATGTAACATTATCAGATGATGTATGGCGTCCCTACACCGTCCTTTCCGAGACTATCCCACAGCTGGGGCGGATGATCATTCGCCCTCTAGCTCAGCTTCTGGAGTGAGCAGGATTTTTGAGCCGGTGAAAGGCTGCCAGCTTGGTGCGGCGGTGATGGAATTGGCACCAACTGATAGTGAAAGGTTGCCAGTCACCGCAGTGCATATGTCACACCAGGCAGCTGTCTTCCAGAAGCCTGCATGACAGGTCGGAGTACTGGCGGCTGCGCATGTGTGTTTGTGTGGGTGGTGTGTGTGTGTGTGGGTGTGGTGTGTGTATGTGTGTGTGTGCGTGCGTGTGCGAGTGTGTGTACATGTATGTACAAAGAACGAAACAGCATGCTGTCCGCAGATTGTGTATGTATGTATGTATGTATGTATGTATATGTGTGTGTGTGTGTGTGTGTGTGTGTGTGTGTGTGTGTGTGTGTGTGTGTGTGTGTGCGTGTGTGTGTGCCTGTACGCTTACCATCGGAGGTCTGAGTAACGCGAGTAGTTCTTACATTTTCTCTATCAGCTCTACCCCCGACGAGGGGCATGGACAGTATATTGACATTGCCAATATTCGTGTGTTTGTGTACAGGCGGTTACCCGCGGTTGCGTATGATAGGGAGGCACTCAAGAACTCAGGCCAACTCTTACTGCACGAAACTTGACGAAACCTGACGTAAAGTTGACGGAAAACCGCATTGACAAGGCCTTCATTGGCAATAATGAGTTGCAGGCTCAAACCGGAAAATGACAGATGCTGTCGAGTCTGACATTAAATAAAATTCAGCAACAACAACAACAACAACAGTCACGGACTGCTCGTGACCTGGGAGTCACACGCACGATTCCCTGGTCCTGACGATCGTAGATGCCTACCACATGTGCCACGCTGTGATCGCGCCACAGAATATCCAACTAAGTTACTTTGACGAATAAGAAGGGCGATCGCAGACCACCTGTCAATGCTCATCCCGAGGGGGGGGGGGGGGGCGTTCACAGCGCGATGCAAGCTTGCACTTGAAGCAGAGTGCGCGATATCTGAGCTGGCGAGATTGGAATCCGCTCGTTTTCCACGCACTACTGGCTCGACCCGGTGCTCGCTGACATGCCGAATCGAGACTTTGTCTATATCCACCTTGTAAGCTGAAGAGATCGGCCTTCAGATGAGCTTCAGCTCAACTGAGGTCGTATCACGCAACTACTCCATCTGCGGACCGCGGGGAAGGAAAGACATCGGAAGAATTTCACCAACTAGAGAAGGTGAGTTACATGTAAATACAGGTACCTCTAAGCCGCTAGGCGCTGCATCTGCCACCTTGGTATACCAGGCATGCAGTGATGGACTGACACAAGCGAAACTTTCTAAGCTGGTTGTGTTCTTCAATACAATTGTATAGCCAGTGGTAACGCGAAAGTGTGAACTTTACTTTTTTGTAAGGCTCTATTACTATTATCAAAAGTACCCCCCAGGCAGTCCTCTTACCATTATGAATAAAATTTGTCCCAGCCTTATCTTTCCATGGAGTTATTGGCTCTGGATGTCTGCTTACGTCCACCGTGACCCCATACCGATCGTAATAGTTGCACTATCAGCGTAAACTCCCTGCCAAGTAGAATGCTAGTGTAGTTCGTCCGGTGATGTGCGAACACAAGCTTCTTGATCTGCATGGCTCCTCAATGTCAGCACTGCAGTCTGCCGGCTACAGGATCAAGTACTGCACGAGCACCATCCCATACTAACCGTTACTTTTCCTTGAGTTGCGTCGCCATGCCACCTACTTGTAGTACATGCATACTCGTACTTGCAGGTCTAACTTTTAAATTTACCTCTGGCCGCGACCCAAGAGCCAAAATAATGCGCGCATGCGTTTCGCATGTGCTAGTGCCGGTAGAGGACATTGTAATACATGTACCATGTGTACCGCTGCAACATCTAGACAGAGACCATCATCAGCGCGAAGTCCTTCCGGACGTAGAGCAGGACCCGGTGAATTTGAGTCTCCGCCTTATCGCACTGCTAACCGCTCCCCTGGCCACGAGGGCTCGCCTGGACCTTTGGACGCAGAGAGTCTGGACACGCAGCAGGGTGCCTATTTTGATGTTGGAGTTTATAATACACACACACACACACAAACACACACACACGCGCGCGCGCGCACACACACACACACACACACACACACGCAAAACTCTCCCCTGTGAACATGGTGGCTGAGCAATGGCAACAACTGCACCTAAAAAAAAGAAGAAGAAAAAAGATCATCGTGAAGAGTGAATGTGGTCAAGCACCAAATTTTGCTGAAAACATAATAGAGGGTAGTAGTTCTTGGAAGAGATAGAAAAATCGGTGCGATTTTGCACGTTATGTGAGAGCAACTAACCTTCGACGTTGGACACAGGCACAAGGTTCGACACACGCTTTCCAATCCTCTTCGACTGCTGGAAAGCGTACCAACATGTTGATTTGCAGCTAGCCTGCTGCCAGGCGCCAGGTGCCATGAGTCATGACGATGTCCTTTGTCCGGCTTCGACGGAGTGTTATTGCATTTTGGGTGGCACGCGATCTTTATTTTTCAATAATTGCTTGCGGTTTCTCATGTCACGAGTGAAGTCCCTACATACAGTCCATAACCTGTCACTGAGTCTGTGCAGTGCTGCTAGCCCTTTACTGTCCGATTAAAATGTATACAAGCCCACGCAACCACAAAATCTGAAACTAAAATTTGACGTAACTTTGGTTTGAATTTGACGATTTCCACGATCTTGGGCATCCTGGAAAGGTCTTGACAAGACGAACGCAATGAGCCCACACTCGGCGCCACAGGATGCACTGGTCCAGCGCTGCAAGCCAGGGAACGCGCAAAAGCGCTGAGCTCACGCTCGAGATCGATCTCACCCCTGTTCGTATCGAGCTCAAATTTAATATTTTCGTAGAGACTCCCGGGAACCTACTTTTGAATTTGAATCGGTGTAGCCTTGCCAACAGGTGACGTAAACAGGGAAAATCCCAGCCGTCGACATGCGCGTCGCGCTCTGAACGCACATTTCCCGGGACCAGAATTACGAGTGCGATAACTCAGCAACCGCTCTTCGTATCGCTTCGGGGCGACAGCTAGCTGAGACTTTTCTCTTCGACCTACATATTTCGATCTCTCCAAAAGATTTGAGCAAGTTACGATAATTTCAAAATGCCTACCCCATCGATCCCATTGGATCGATGCTTGTATGCACGGACAGTAAAGGCTGCTAGGTATAAACTAGCTAAAGAGTGAAGTTGCCCTGCAGCAAGAATCCACAACCAGTTACAATGATTATGTACATGTACCTCCCTTGCTAGCAGTGACCATGGTGATGTCCTATCTAGGACATCACCAGGACTGCACTGGTGACATGCACATGCCTTTTGACGAGTTTGGCCAATGACGCAAGGGTTGACTTTCACGGAAAACCGCACTGACGGGTTGCAGTGATCATGGTGATGCATACAGACAACAACAGGGGCCGGATGTCAACGGTGAATCCAGTCACGACGTGGGCCCGGGTTTTGTCACGTCAAAAGAAAAATAATTAATGATAGCGCAGGCTGCAGACAGCGTGCTGCAGGCACGGGGGTACGGGGCCACCGGCGCCTGTGCATGACATGTCCACTCCACCCTTTCCAGTGAAGAAAAGCTTATGTTGGTGACAAAGCAGGTCATATCTGCTGATTTGCTCTGTCGAGGCCACATTCACACTGCAAGTAGTAGTTAGCTACTCGACATCAGGACGCAAAACTGATGTCGGAACGAGGAGATTCAGGAACGAAGGTGAGCAATGTCGAAACAAAATATTCTGTCGCCACCACTCCAGGACTCGAACCCGTCGCTTGAAGTCAGCGATTCTCGAGTACTACAAGACATGTACATGTATTAGACTAACCACTGGCACTGGGCTATGAATGATGTAGCTATCAAAGGACAGTATCAGCCCAACAGAGACCGTTCAATATTTTCTTCATTTCGTATTTATAGTAAATATTCAAGTTGAAACTCGGATGTTGAGCCAATACTAATAAGGAGACAAGGACATCGATGGATACGAATTATACCACCAACAATCCACCAATTCATCTAGAAGAGAGGGAGAGTATAAGTTATGAACAGTCAGAAAGTGGAACCACTATTAATTTTTATAAAAAGTATAAGCGCAAAACTGAAAACGAATACTGAGACATGCAACGTTCTGATACCGGCGGAACACAAGAACATAATTATCTCCTGCCGCGCAGACCAACAGCCGTCGTGGAACCCCGGGTTGCAATG
>NW_027044986.1:0-4000 GCF_964019385.1 Sycon ciliatum | reverse complement strand
TCAGACTCTCATGAAGTATTTCTCTTATAAGATTGCATGCTTCACACTCTCATGTAATATTTCTTTTTTTTCTTCGTCTTTTGTGAGAACTTGGACAATCCACTTGTCCAGGCAAGAGCGCAGCAATGCCTGTTCATTCTGGCGAAGTAAAATAAAATATACCAACAAACCAACCAACCTAGCCATTGGCGGACTATGCTCGGCCAACCGTAAAATTATGCTTTTGATTATGCCACAATTATGCCAACAAATATGTTGAATTATGCTGAATTTTGCTCGGTTCCACTATGTATTCACGCTGTACATAGAGGATTGAGAAACCACGCATACACACACGGCCATGCCCTAAGCATAATTTTTGTCTAAACCGAAAGATTATGCCGACTTTACACGTTGGAATCCGTATATTATGCCTGAGCATAATTTTTTTGACGAAATCCCAAGAGTATGCCAAATATTATGCCGGCATAACCCGCCAAGGGCTATGACAAGGAGTCGTAACTGGGGTATTTAAAAGAAACAAACATCTGCAGGCTTTCTGAGAAAGCTGTATTATGCCCCTAAGCATAATTTTTGTCTAAACAGAAAGATTATGCCGACCTTACACGTTGGAATCCGTATATTATGCCGGAGCATAATTCTTGGACGAAATCCCAAGATTATGCCAAATATTATGCCGGCATAATCCGCCGAGGGCTAAACCAACCAACCAACCAACCAAATTAATTAAAGGAGGATAATTCAAACAAACACTTGAGAGGGTGAAATCATGACTCGCTTTATGATGATAATCATGGGTTGTAGGTCGTCATGACTACTTCAAAAGTTGGGTTGTGTCGGGCGAGTGGTTGTGGTTGCCACTGTACGCAGTAATCATGTCGTTCTCCGTCGTCATTCGGCATTGGCAGAACAGCTCGTCGCTCTTTTCACATCTCCAATATACGGTCCCGTGTCTTCCTCTCTTGTGTTGCACGTACGCGTAACCATCCATGACGAGTTTGGGTTTGCCTCGCGAAGTTAGGCCAGTATAATAAGCGTCCATGATTGATTCACCAAGAGAAAGGATTTCGTATCCAGCGCCCACGGTTTTTCACTGACGTTCGGTGAAGGGGTCAGCGGTGAGCGGTAACTTCGTCGAAATGAATGTGTTTAGCGCCGAAAAAATCAAACGGGTAAACTGGGCAGTCGCGAATTGTCACGACGAATTGACCAACTCGAGATGGCTCATAACGAAATGTCACGCGCCTAACTGACTATGCATGGCGGCAATCGCATACTACAGTGAATCACGGGATAAAATTATGTAGTTTGGTGGGGCCTTTCACGTGACGTACCGGTGTTGGTTGGCGTACTATCCCATATGTGTCCCATACCCGTACAAGAAAGCGAACCGCGGCAACCGCCTACTGGTACGTACACGTATTTTTTTTAAACTATACCGGTATTACAAGCCAGTATTCGGTGTAATTATCCGCCTCCGGAGGGTGGCAGCTCCGACCTCTATTAACCCTTTATCACCGGATTACCAGCACAGCATTAGGCTTTGCCTTTCCCCAAATCGGCCCATTTTTCGCCTATTCGGCTTTTCGCTCGGCTCAAAAATACATCAGATACCGCTGCAAAATTAGCTGATTGTTCGACAATCGGCTGCAAAATTTGAATATATTGGAAAATCGGCTAAAAGAATTGTTGGCATACGTGGTATGGTATGATATTGATTTATTTGAATTCGGTATCTCAACAGTACAATGTACAACTTGGGAAGATCCGAATGACATGGACATGTATTGGCTTCAAAATTGGTGAAATATTGGAAGATTTGGTAGATTTTCGGCGATTCTCAAAGGAACCTTCCACAATCGGCGAAAAGCTTGGCGATTTTTCGATAAGTCTCGTTTTCGGCAAATTTTTCGCCAGCTGATTTGGGGATTTTACTAGTAGCATATTGATGCTCTTTGCAGCCGTTCAAGCTCTGCCCTAGGTTTTATATGTCCCCATTGTTTCCATCTTCCTGTCAAATGCAAAATTTTGTTTTACAAACTGTACATCCTGCCTCTTTTTATGTACGCTGCTGTTAGATGTTGTGGCTTGTCCTCGGTTCTCGCTGAGCGTCTCGAAATCCACCATAGAAAACTTCTTCGGATCGTGTTTAGTCTCTCTACTCTTCTGCTTCCCTGTATGTCCTTGCAAATGCTTGCCCACTGTCAACCCACCGCCAAAAATTAATTTGCACTTTTGCTCACAAATTTAAACTAGCTCTACATCCTCCTCATCTTAGCGTGTATAACTGGTTCCGAATCACAGGTGGCTCCCAGACAAGATGCTCTGTTGCCCTCCCCTTGGCTAAAACGTCCTCCCTTGTACACTCGCCACTCTTTGTTGCCTACTCTGCTTGGCTTGCGCTGCCCGCTACTACGCGCAATGGCAGTACCCTGGACTCATTTAAATCTGCTCACTGGATTCACCATCACCTGTCCCTCCCATGCTTCTCCGTCTTGACCATTACTTTTCTTCTTTTATTTACCATGGTTGGTTAACAGCCACATCTCCCGTACTGGCTGATTTTCTTTTCATGCCATGAGGTGTTGTCTATAATAATAATAATAATAATAATAATTTGGAAAGGATTGGGAGAACTTCAAATTCAAAGGATCAGTCGGGGAAGTGAACTGCCTGAAAAGAGAAAAAAACGCCAGACCCACCAGGACTCGAACCTGGGACCCTGCTTGTCATGAGCAATGCTCTAACCACTGAGCTATGGGACCAGGCTGAACCCAGAAGGCGCTGACAAGTTTTTTCACTCCAAAGGCAGTTCACAACACGTGCCACACATACTGATGGCACTTGGGTCTTTTTCCCTCCCCCAGTGGTTGGTTGGTCCCCTGGTTGGTCCCCTGGGGGAGGGAAAAAGACCCAAGTGCCATCAGTATGTGTGGCACGTGTTGTGAACTGCCTTTGGAGTGAAAAAACTTGTCAGCGCCTTCTGGGTTCAGCCTGGTCCCATAGCTCAGTGGTTAGAGCATTGCTCATGACAAGCAGGGTCCCAGGTTCGAGTCCTGGTGGGTCTGGCGTTTTTTTCTCTTTTCAGGCAGTTCACTTCCCCGACTGATCCTTTGAATTTGAAGTTCTCCCAATCCTTTCCAAATTTAATCACTTTCTTTCACCTCTGGTAGTTTCCAGAAACTGACCGTGGTTGGTCCCCTGGGGGAGGGAAAAAGACCCAAGTGCCATCAGTATGTGTGGCACGTGTTGTGAACTGCCTTTGGAGTGAAAAAACTTGTCAGCGCCTTCTGGGTTCAGCCTGGTCCCATAGCTCAGTGGTTAGAGCATTGCTCATGACAAGCAGGGTCCCAGGTTCGAGTCCTGGTGGGTCTGGCGTTTTTTCTCTTTTCAGGCAGTTCACTTCCCCGACTGATCCTTTGAATAATAATAATAATAATAATAATTTGAAACTCGGATGTTGAGCCATAAATAAATGTGGAAGAGAAAAAGACATATGGATACGAGTTAAGAGTAACTCTCCACCACTGTAACATGATACTATATACAGTCAGAAAGTGCAATAACTAGGCACAAAACTCTTTGGTCTTTTCCATAACCTTGAACCTTCCAAGTTGGAAGGCTGTCGGTTAGCGCTACGGAGATGTGTTGAAGCTAGGTGTCAGGACGTCGAATGTTTCAGTACTCTGTCAGTTTTGTGCCTAGTTATTGCACTTTCTGACTGTATATAGTATCATGTTACAGTGATGGAGAGTTACTCTTAACTCGTATCCATATGTCTTTTTCTCTTCCACAATAATAATAATAATAATAATTCAAAATGTTGAAGGACGCTTCACGCAGCTTCATTATACTTGAATTGTTTGCAGGCAACCTGCCTACACTCAAGAGAGCACTGCATTTCACACAAATCCATTGGTATCGTTACAACGTTTCGGTCTTTATGACCATCATCAGGAATGAAGTGGACATGGAAAGAACAGCAGTATAAAAGAAGGAG
>NW_027044985.1:0-10000 GCF_964019385.1 Sycon ciliatum | reverse complement strand
AAAGTGTATGGGGGAATGCATGTAGGGTGATAGTGCGGGTTCGAATCCCAGGATAAGCCTGAAAAAAAGGAGAATTGAAAAATTTATAACATCCCCATGATTTTTGGCCGTCAGATACGGGATAGCGCCAGGCGTGACACAAACAAACAAACAAACACACAAATACCAAATTAAAGCTGTGTGGACCCTGGCTAGCGCCAGACGTTACTGAAGTAACGTCTTCTGCATAGCTACGGGAATAAAACAGTCATACATACCCGCATGCCATCGATAGTGAGTCGTTTCTCCGGGTCCTTCTCCAGGAGTTGCAGGATGAAGTCTCGCAGCTCGTCAGATACGGGAACACTGTAGGCACAACAGCATCAAAATTGGATTTTGGCTGTTTATCCCGTTATTAGTTGTCTGATGATTGCCTATGGGCATGGAACTATTCGTTACAACCTGGGAGTCGTACTCGAACTAGGGAGGTGACACGGCACAGGAATCCGTGTCACAGGGGTTGACTCGCACCCGTAACCCCTCGTTGTTATTTTTGGAATAGTTCAGTCCAGTCCGTAAGTCCGAAAGGTCAAACGCGAATCCTATCCTTCTACCTCCAAGCGTGCCAAGTAGATATAATACTTGGCACGCTTGGAGGTAGAAGGATAGGATTCGCGTTTGACCTTTCGGACTTACAGACTGGACTGGACTGAACTATTCCAAAAATAACAACGAGGGGTTACGGATGCGAGTCAACCCCTGTGACACGGATTTCTGTGCCGTGTCACCTCCCTAGTTCGAGTACGTCTCCCTGGTTACAACGAATGATACGTGGTGCTCCGTGCCGTGTCACCTCCTTAGTTTGAGTACGACTCCCTGGTTACAACGAATGATGCGTGGTGCTCTGTGCCGTGTGTAAGATAGCTCTATTCGAATGAATATTGAGCACTGTACCGTGCCAGAGGACTCTCATTTGTAAACACAACAGAGAAAATTAGGTCAAAGCTCTGCAACCCAGACGAGTGCCAAGTAAACCATTCCCCAGTCCAGCATGGTACACCATGTTAACAATCATGCAATACTCCTGAAATGAAATTAGGAGAGAGAGAGAGAGAGAGAGAGAGAGAGAGAGAGAGAGAGAGAGAGAGAGAGAGAGAGAGAGAGAGAGAGAGAGAGAGAGAGAGAGAGAGAGAGAAAGAGAGAGAGAGAGAGAGAGAGAGAGAGAGAGAGAGAGAGAGAGAGAGAGAGAGAGAGAGAGAGAGAGAGAGAGAGAGAGAGAGAGAGAGGGAGAGGGAGAGGGAGACAGAGACACAGAGAGAGACACAGAGAGAGGCAGACAGAGATACAGAGAGAGGCAGACAGAGGGTGGAAGCAAGCAAAACCACATCTGATATAACTTACTCTTCAGGGAATGCAACCCTTGAAGAGAGGGGGAGAAAGGAGATATAACCAGCCGACGTCATTGTTATCAAGGCACATACGCACAGGCACAAGCACATGCGTGCACACACACACACACACACACAAACACACACACACACACACACACACACACACACACAAACACACACACACACACGCCAATCAGTTGCCGAATAATAAGAAGCATGCAAAACAACTCCACATCAGTTATGTTGATGCCGAAGCCCAACGATATTTTTAAACAAAAACACCGGCATTCTGCCCGAATACACGTTCTGCAGGAAAATGTTAACCGAAGAAATGATTCATTTAAATAGTCGGTGGCAAAATGATTGCGTGGTGTGCGCGTACATGCGTGTGTTTGCACACGCACGTACGCGCATGTGTGTGTGTGGGGGGGGGGAGGGGAGGGGGGGGGGTTGCACGTATGCGTGTGCCGGTATTTGCGTGCATGCGTGTGTGTATGTATGTATGCCTCTGTGTTCACATACATGTGAATACTGTAGTGTCACGTATAGAAGCATGACCTGTATAAAAGCATGACCTGTATAGAAGCATGATCTGTATAGAAGCATGACCTGTATAGAAGCATGATCTGTATAGAAGCATGACCTGTATAGAAGCATGACCTGTATAGAAGCATGACCTGTATAGAAGCATGACTCGAATATAAGCCGATTTTTTGTATCGCGCCGTGACACAGAGGCATGATTTGAATAGAAGCCGCTCTGTGCAAAGTACATGTTCAAGTACATAAGTGGCAGTATGTACTGCACTGTGCACACTGATCATGTTGACGGAGAAGCATGTTTTGAATAGAAGCGTAACTTGAATAGAAGCATGGTTGGAACCCCGGCTTATACGGCCGTAAGCACTTGCTTTTATACGCGACATTACGGTATGTGTGTGTGTGTGTGAGTGTGTGCCGCAGGCAGTTTCTTACTCTGCTGTCCGGATGAATTCATACAGCTCAATGATGTTAGACGACTTGAACGGCAACTTCACACAGAGAAGGAGAGAGAGAGAAACAAACCAGAAGAGGGGAAGTATTACACTCTCCGAATCAGAACTGAATGGGTAATATCATGGATAAAAAGTGAAGGATAATATTCGCTGTGGTGATGGTGATGTGAGTGCAGAGTTTGGATCGGCCAAGAGAGCGATGTGGTGGTGTGGTGTATTGGATTCCATAATGGCCGGGTCGTCACTACTTCTTCTCAAGGCCAATATGTTATGAGTTATGACCAACTGTCCACCAAAGTAATCAGATCATGATTATAAAGTTAGCAGTGTTTACCGCCATATTGCCAGGTGTGTCTTTACCACCATATTTATGAACCATAAGTACAGCTGCAGTGGTGTCTTCAACTTCATTTTCCCAAGTCAAGCTCCGTATGAAGACATCCAAGAAGAAGATTGCCTGATGAGTCCAGCGGGGACGAAACGTACGTCGCAATCGAGCTATGTCGTTGCTGTGTCATCATATATGTGCCATGCGCTACTTGATGTACCAGCCTGCTATGCCGGATACCGCCAGCCATGCATCGACCAGGCGCCAGGCGCAAACTGATGGTGGTGGTGGTGAGAAGGAGAGCTCCGTGCCAGAACTTTGCAGCCTAGAGAGCGTGTGTGGGCAGGCGTGTGTTTACCGCCATATTGCCAGGTGTGTCTTTACCACCATATTTATGAACCAGCTTTACAGTCAGCTAGAAATAATTATTATCCACTTCTTGTGTAGGAATGTCAATTGAATAATTTTCCTATCCACGATGGGAATTATTCGTATTGCGTGGCCGATCCTTTCAATGTTCTTTTCCTTTTCCACCTGGACTCCTCCTTCGTTTCCCTTTTATCTCGGGCTCTTCTCTTGTAGATCTACCCTCTTGCTATTATTCACTCAATATGGGGCTTTGAATAAGACAAGTCAATATCCTACCTGTCCGAAAAGAAAGCAGTAGAGTGTGACCCCCATTGCCCAGACATCAGCAGGCTGCATAGGAAACACACGCAAAAACAAACACGCAACATTACTAGTTTCTATTTATTTACTGCAAATACAGTAAAACCTGTAACTAAAGACCACCGTGACTAGCGACCAGCCTGGTACTACAGTAAAACCTGTAACTAAAGACCACCGTGACTAGCGACCAGCCTGGTACTACAGTAAAACCTGTAACTAAAGACCACCGTGACTAGCGACCAGCCTGGTACTACAGTAAAACCTGTAACTAAAGACCACCGTGACTAGCGACCAGCCTGCTACTACAGACCACCGTGACTAGCGACCAGCTTGGTACTACAGTAAAACCTGTAACTAAAGACCACCGTGACTAGGGACCCAGCCTGGTACTACAGTAAAACCTGTAACTAAAGACCACCGTGACTAGCGACCAGCCTGCTACTACAGTAAAACCTGTAACTAAAGACCACCGTGACTAGCGACCAGCCTGGTACTACAGTAAAACCTGTAACTAAAGACCACCGTGACTAGCGACCAGCCTGCTACTACAGTAAAACCTGTAACTAAAGACCACCGTGACTAGCGACCAGCCTGGTACTACAGTAAAACCTGTAACTAAAGACCACCGTGACTAGCGACCAGCCTGCTACTACAGACCACCGTGACTAGCGACCAGCTTGGTACTACAGTAAAACCTGTAACTAAAGACCACCGTGACTAGGGACCCAGCCTGGTACTACAGTAAAACCTGTAACTAAAGACCACCGTGACTAGCGACCAGCCTGCTACTACAGTAAAACCTGTAACTAAAGACCACCGTGACTAGCGACCAGCCTGGTACTACAGTAAAACCTGTAACTAAAGACCACCGTGACTAGCGACCAGGCCTGCTACTACAGTAAAACCTGTAACTAAAGACCACCGTGACTAGCGACCAGCCTGGTACTACAGACCACTTCGCCAGGCACGGACGGTCACACATTCACATGTGGTTGTACGGTGCAAACCTCTAACTAAAGACCACCTGCAACTAAAGACCGCTTTCTCAGGCCCCAAGGGCAAGGGGTGGTCGTTAGTCACCAGTTTTACTGTATGTACCGTAAAGTCTTGTATAGAAGTGGCACTTGAATAGAAGCCGCCCTCGAATAGAAGCCGCGATTTTGGGCCCATCAAATCACACATAAGCCTGGTTTTCGTGTTGACATACATAGAAATACCTGTCTTGTATAGAAGCCTGTCTCATATAGAAGCCTGCAAAATTTCACCAAGAAAGTCATAGAAGCCGCGGCTTTTATACAAGACTTTACGGTATATAATAAATGTAGAGCCGAAGGATTTATTGCAATCATATACCAGTATGAAAAAACCGAAGCAAATAATCAGGACTCGATCTGTTTGACTTTACTCGAATTCACCTGCTGCTCAGCTGCTCAACAGAAGAGATCCTCTTGATCAGCATCAACACTGCTGTAATCCATCTACGTAGAGTGGATGCAAGAGTCGGTATTTGTCGTTAGATTTTGACTTCGGACGTCGTCACTTTCAAGCCCTATGTATATACAGTAAACAATCAGTGTTTGCCAGACCCCGTAACAAGCGGGATCCTGTATTTGACCGGACAAATAATTGCCATGCACCAAATTGCTGTGGATTGAACGTGCATCCCAGGATCCAGCGGAATCCCATACTGATGGAACAAAATTATCATTCACCAAAGTGCTGTTCATCGAACATACATCCCTGGATCAAGCGGTATCCTGTCGTATCGGGGACAGTTTCCGCTGCACCAACGGCGTCCTGTTTTAAGTCAGGTTTTACTGTTCGTGTTCTTTAGCTCACCTTTCCGGCATATTCCACTGGCCTGCTAGGATCCGATATTACTGATAGGACAACAAGACAGCAACACAATAGACAGCAGGCGGTGGACATAAACAAATCATTTCGGAAAAAGGGAAAATAAGCTCATGTGATGATAATGGAACTCTATATCATTTAGTGCTATATCCGTATACATATAACTGTGACCTTCCCATCCTTATATTTACACCTGCCCATATGATTATTTACAGTAAAGAAAAATGGACCAAGCAACTACAAGATACGCTATAATGTCCACTAACACCACCAGTTACTAAACAATCAGCTCATGCGATAACATTGCACGACACTGACCGACGGTACTGACGTTCTACAACTAACTGGCTAACAGCTCTAGCACATCTTGGATGCGCACTCCAACAGCCTTCCAACTTGGAAGGTTCTAAGGTTTCTTGGTCCTTTTTCTTTACTATAAATATATCCTTGGCTCTCCATCCGAGTCCATTATAATAATGGTTAGAGAATTGCTCATGACAAGCAAGGTCCCGGGTTCGAGTCCTGGTGGGTCTGGCGTTTTTTTCTCTTTTCAGGCAGTTCACTTCCCCAATTGATCCTTTGAATTTGAAGTTCTCTCAATCCTTTCAAAATTTATTATTTATTTATTACCACTTCTCACGGTGGCCGTTGGCCAATAAGAGAGATGCAATTTATAATGGTGATTATATGAGGCTATGAGGTATACATGTATATGACATAAGAATTGCACGCTGAGTTCTATGTCCCGTACTACCGGTACCTATTCTAGTGCTCACATAAGAGCATGCAGCTCTGGACATCCGGTTCTATGGGGTCCTCCGACGGCGAAAACTCACATCACGTGGTATAGTGTCCCAGTTGTACGTTCCCATCCCATTTTAGCAAGCAGTGGAGTAGTAAAATTATCACACGTGTTCTACTAAGGCCGCAGTCACACCAAACAAGCCGTTTCCCGCTTGCGCTGAAAGTGGCTTGTGCTGAATGGGTCGGTTGGTCACACCACGGCGCGAAATCGGCTGGATTTTTTTTGTGTGCTAGAGTTTTTTTTCTTCCCGCTCATTTTTGAATATGATTTTCTCTTGTTTTCACGTGGCAAACAACAGAGTTTTGTTGTTGGGCATTGGAGAGGAGTTTCATTGGAATCAGAGTGCTTGTTTGAAAGATTGAGGGAGGTTTGAGAGTCGTGAGTTTGTAGTGCAGCCATGGATAGTGAAACTAGACGCCGTGTTGTTGTCTGCATCTTGCTGTGCACTGATATCATGGTGCGCATGCTTCTAGCGAATACTAGTCGCCCTTGTCCGACGCTACCAAGGCAGATCGTGCCTCGTAGAAAACGCACAAGGACCGATGAGGACGATGATGATGATGACGATGAATTGCTGGCCGCTGTCCCGCTCCTGTTTGGCAAGCGGAAACGACGTTTCTGGTGTGCATTGCGTACCCTGGTGTGTGGAATGACGATGTCATTGTACACTGGAACACCATGGGCGTGCAGTGGGATGTTGCTGACTGGGAAGACGACCAGTATAGACTTCATTTGCGGCTGAGCAAGATTGCATTCTGGACGCTGCATGGAGTTGTTGGTGGGTGGCTGGAGCGCTCTGTGACACATTACAGATTGCCAGTTTCCTCTGCAAAGCGGCTATCGATTACTTTGCACTGGATTGAGCATGGTTTGTCAATGACACAACTGGCCTTGATTTACGGAATTGGTAAGTCTACCGCCGTGGCCATCGTGCACGACACGATATCAGTACTGAAGAAGCAGCTGGCCAATAGAGTGATGAAATTCCCAAGTGGTAAAAAGTTGCGAACAGTGATGAAGGAGTTCAAGGAACTTTGTGGATTGCCTCGCTGTGCAGGAGCAATTGATGGGACCTTCATGCGCATTAGAAAACCAGTGAAGTATGGTGATGCGTATTATTGCTACCAGAAGTATTCTTCTATTTTGATATTGGCGGTGGTTGATGCGAGCGGACAATTTACGTACATTGATGCAGGACGAGCGGGCTCGATGGGAGATGCCGCAACTTTCCACCCCAGTGGTTTGGAGCAGAAAATCAATGACAAGACATGGCTCACAATCCTTGAGCGTGGAGAGAATAGGAATGTCCTGAATGGTACGTACATACGCCCATACCTTGTCGGCGATGCTGCATTTCCATTGGCTCCGACAATGATGAAGTGTTTCTCTGACAACCAGGCGCTGGAGCCCTACCAGCGCACCTTCAATTATCGGCTGATAAGAACGAGGAGAGTAGTGGAGCAAGCGTTTGGGCGTCTGAAAGGCCGCTTCGCAATTTTGGACTCGTCAAAGCTACGGGACCCGATATTTGCTGCTGATGTTGCTCTGGTATGCTGTGCACTGCACAACTTCTGCGAAACCTTTGCGTCAACGGATGGTGAGAGCTGGTGCTGTGACCCACAAGAATACGGACCAGGTCCAAATGACCGGTGTGTTTTGGAAACCAATGCCACCGGTTCTGTTGTACGCGAGAAATTGGCACGGCATGTGCATACCCGTCGGCCTATCTGAAGGAAATCTTGGTTTCGATACAACTGTTTTGTCTTTTGCCAATCTGACTTGAGGAGTGCTGTATATACTATGTGTAGCGTGGTGTAGTGTGTAGCTACTGTAGCGTGCACTGCTGTGTGCTATAATCTTCTGCTACCATTGCTTTTGCTGCGTAAATCTAGCGTGTGTGCAAGTGACGTGTCGGTTTACTCAATTCAATTGTTTTTGCAGTCTCAATTTCTGCCTTGATCTATGGCGCTACATGCAAATCTCGCCTACATATGCAGTCTGACCCAATACATGCATCATGTTTCTCCTGTATGCTGTAGTCTGCACTGTGCATCATCGTCTCTTTTTCCACATTCGCATTGTGACCGCTCAGTTGTAATTTGTTCCCTAGCTGTATGGACTATAGATGTTTTGCAGCTCAGGTTACGTTTTGAAGACTGCCTCTGTCTCTTGCATGCATCACAGGAACTCACACAACATATTTGTACTTCGAGGTACATTATGATGAACACCGCGACACGCAATTTCACGTCAAATTTGGCGTAAAACTCCAAATTTCAACGTGAGCTGCAGGTCACTCGCGTTTTATTCCAACGCTCGAGCCAAATATCGCAAGCTGAACTTTCGCGTCACATCAGAAATAACGTGCATCTTAACCTCTCTATTATTGCTCACAGGCCATTGTGAGAATACAGATCTGAAACATACCCGCTTCTGGCGCCATAAACGCAGGACTTCCCGCCGTCTTGCTCAGCTTCTTGTCCTGTTCGATATCGGTGAACCACTCAGATACTCCGAAATCAGTTATCTACATGAGCATGGTTAGCGCAGAGGAAGAGAAAGAGAGAGAGAGAGAGAGAGAGAGAGAGAGAGAGAGAGAGAGAGAGAGAGAGAGAGGAGAGAGAGAGAGAGAGAGAGAGAGAGAGAGAGAGAGAGAGAGAGAGAGAGAGAGAGAGAGAGAGAGAGAGAGAGAGAGAGAGAGAGAGAGAGAGAGAGAGAGAGAGAGAGAGAGAGAGAGAGAGAGAGAGAGAGAGAGAGAGAGAGAGAGAGAGAGAGAGAGAGAGAGAGAGAGAGAGAGAGAGAGAGAGAGAGAGAGAGAGAGAGAGAGAGAGAGAGAGAGAGAGAGAGAGAGAGAGAGAGAGAGAGAGGAGAGAGAGAGAGAGAGAGAGAGAGAGAGAGAGAGAGAGAGAGAGAGAGAGAGAGAGAGAGAGAGAGAGAGAGAGAGAGAGAGAGAGAGAGAGAGAGAGAGAGAGAGAGAGAGAGAGAGAGAGAGAGAGAGAGAGAGAGAGAGAGAGAGAGAGAGAGAGAGAGAGAGAGAGAGAGGCACCACCAGGCAAATTTCACATTAAAAATCTCACTAAAACCATTTCAAAACTGGAACCCAGGTACAGATATAGCACTGTCAGCACACTGGAGGATGCACCCAGTGTGCTGACAGTGCTCAACACCGAGGAGGCAGAGAATAATGCACAGAACAACAATGGCAAGCAGGGCTAGTTAGTTAGTTGCTACCGGTTGAGTTTCATGCTTTCGCAGTCATCAGGCAGCATGAGGATGCTACTGGCCATGCCGGTATTTATGCCAGGAGAAAATATTGGTGAATTTGGTGGTGTTATGCATGGGTTGTTGACTTGGTACAGTGGAGATCGGATATAACGACCTGGCATATAACGACCGATTGAGTTTAATTCTGTTGCCCAAGTCGTTTAGTAAGTCCTTTTGCGAAGATCGGGTTAAGTGACAGATCGAATACTCTAATTTCAGAAATTTTCGGTGCTCAATATTTTCGGTATGAGGGCAACGGCCTAGATTAGGTGAACAGAAATTTTCGGTACAGAGAAGCAGTTCCCTATTGGATTATGTGTGTTAGTGTTGGTTCGGTGTATTGAAATTTTAGGTATGAAACAGACGCACCGAAAGTACCGAAAATAAAAGTACACCGAAAATTTGTGAAATTACAGTATAGTGCCATTTTGTTTTGCCCCGAAGGAGCCTGACAGTGTTGTTATATCCAATCTCCATTATTAAACACTGTGTGCAAACACTGTGCGGGATACAAATCGTACATAAAGTGAATCCTTTTTTGGCCATTATCCGAAAGGTTATGCTCCAGATTTGGCGAGTTTTTACTCCAGCTCTTCCAAATAAATAAAAAAAAAATGGTCACGGTTCGCTTCTGACTCGGTGTTCCGCATCCGTTGGAACACCACCACCCTTCAAGGATCAAGGCGCAGATGCAGCTCCTTAAGCGGTGGGAGGGG
>NW_027044984.1:0-2000 GCF_964019385.1 Sycon ciliatum | reverse complement strand
AACTTGACTTTCTTCATTTTTGCTGTTGTTATGAGTGCACGATTTATCTTATTTATTGCCATTTTACAGTAACAATACTATGTAATTTGGATCGGTGCGCGCACATAGTTGATTTGGTTGAGCTGTGTTGTTGTGAGCAGTGGTAACTCCTCGTTCTTGTACCTTGTTTCGAAAGTGTTTCACTGATTTTTTTCGATTTTTAGAATTTGGTGACAGGGAAAGGAGGGTTTCTGGACCAAACCGTGGGTGAATGCGGTCCAACCAGGGTTAAGGATATTTGGCCGTATCCGGTGATAAAACACACCAACTCCTTTTCGGCATGACAATAGAAATGGCCTAATATGGCATGTCTCTTAGCAATATGGCCCAAACATGCACATACAAAATCCAAATGGAAGCCGTGGGTTGCATTCCCACCCCACCCCCCACACCCCACCCCACCCCACCCAAATGGAAGCCGTGGGTTGCATTCCCACCCCCCCACCCCACCCCACCCCCTACCCCTACCCCACCCAAATGGAAGCCGTGGGTTGCATTCCCACCCCCACAACTCCCCCCCCCCTCCCTCCCCTTGCAGTGTCCCATGCGACCGCATCCGAAAGTGTGTCTGGGAATGAGTAAAAGGGAAAACTTACGAATACGAACAGTGGCTGGCTGGCTGCTAACCGTTTTTCCATCTTCCGTTACGGAGCGGCAAGCACACAAGCAACCACACGTATTGGCCCCGATCGAGCCACTGCACTTCGCGAATGGTAAGAACGCACCGAGAAACACTACCATTGCACTCCTGCTGCAGCGGCACGGTTTGCTCCATCTTTCTCCTGAACAAATAAATTGTTTTAGTCCACGTGAACGTAGCAGCATCGCCATGGTTACCATTGTCAGTGCACTCCAGGGAGAACTGGTCGTCATCGGGGCCGATTTCGGTCACTAACGGCGATACAGTAGGACGGTGTGCTGTGTTCTCACCTTCGGGAATGGCAGGTGCATGGACAGCTTCAAAGGCCAGGAAATGCACGAAAAAGGCAAAGAAGAACATTCGATCACGACAGTCATCATAATTATGCAATCTCAACTCCCTCCCCCCCCCCCCCCCCCTTCGCTTTCGTATTATTGGGCAATGATCCAGTTTCCAGTTTGACTTTGCAAAGTAATAGAATGCAACAAAAGATTAAAGGAATATCAGCTTGCAACAATTGCAGGGCATGCTGTATTTTCCACAGCTTTTGCACCGGATCATGAAAATGACCGACATGGCTTAAAAACAGATGTAAAGGGTGTAGAATTTGTGTATTATGCTGGCGTGTCCAGTGTACACACGCACACACACGCGCGCGCACACAGACACACAGACACACGCACACACACACACACACACACACACACACACACACACACACACACACAATGCACACACACACACACACACATAATGAATACACACACATATGCACACACACCTACACACGGACAAATGTGCATCACACACATGCAAACCCACACACATACGAGCGCGTACGCATGCACACACAAACACACACACACACACACACACACATTGCCTCACTTTTGGCAATACTTGCAACAGTGCATACTACCTCTGCGCTACCGCAATGTGCGCTATTCTTGCAACTGGAGTTTGCGCCAATGTGTCCTAAAATTGCCATACTTCCTTAGTTGAAGAGATGGTGTACACTTAACCGTTGATTGCAGCGCTTTGCGGATGGGTTCTACGGCACGCTGAGAGTTTT
Source organism: Sycon ciliatum (assembly GCF_964019385.1). Classification (NCBI taxonomy): domain Eukaryota; kingdom Metazoa; phylum Porifera; class Calcarea; order Leucosolenida; family Sycettidae; genus Sycon; species Sycon ciliatum. Next base: position 249 of record NW_027044984.1, on the reverse strand, counting down.
CTCTTCTATATAGTATTTGGATCGTTGAGTTTGAGCTAGTTTTGACCGAGTTACGGCCTGTTGAAGTCTCACAGTCGAGTGTGTAGAATTCTACACATTCAAGTATGGGTCGGCTCTCAAAGGGTTAAACATAAATGGTGTGTACTTAAACATAAATGTACTGTGGTAGAGATGAGTGCAAGGGACAACGGGAAAAGATGATGTGTTGTCCATACAAGCACAGAAACCCTAGCAACAGTAGCAGCATCA
>NW_027044983.1:0-11000 GCF_964019385.1 Sycon ciliatum | reverse complement strand
GTAGGGTCGCGGCAGACACCGTAAAGGGCTTCTAGATCCCAGACTGTTGGACGTTGTCCAGGTACTTCGATGGAACAGCGTACATGCGGTCACAGCTATGTCGGTCAGTTACTGGTCCACAACTTGTATAATACTTAAAGCTGAAGAAATGCGCCTACAAGTATCTACTGTCTAGTTGAGTTCACTTTCTACTAATACTTATAATGGTGATCTAAAGGAATACGGCAGCAATGATTTCGTTGACTTCGTTCATCCGACGACGACGACAAAGCGCAGCAGATGACGAGCGCAAGTAACGAGTGACAATGAAAAAATTGGCTACTGATGTTCGTTCGGTAAACACAGGCGTGCATAGAAGAGCTTTCTTCCGCGCGAAGATAATGTGCTGTTAGTGGAAGAAGTGGGAAGACTGCCACACTGTGACCCATGTGCGCATTACTAGTCAATCTATAGTGATTCCAGGGGTCCTACTGACGTGGCTATCTGCCAGTGTGACCACACTAACCTCGATATCCGCGGCCATAACCGGCAAACATTGCGGTGCCCTCTCTTTCTTCTGATCCTATACCATGTATACAGTGCCAACTGGAGCAGTCCTCTTTTTCTTCAGGGTGCCTGCATAGCAATTGAAAGATGGTTATTATCGCCTTACCGATATTGATCAGTCTGTGCCCGAGCTGTGTATGTTTTAAAAGTTAGTTAGTTTGGCGCGCAGAAACGCGATACATGCCCGGCATCGACCATCGATACCTCTCTCTTCTGAGTCCTCTCTGTCCACTCTTCATTTAGTGTATGCACCGCCGTGGCTCACCACAGCCACTCCTTAGTAATCGTATTGAACGCATACTAGTATGGACAGACTTGGGCAGCGTGCCTGAGCGTGGCGTGGGCCATCTGGAGACCAGAGTACTAGTATTAGTAGTAAACGACATACACTGTACTTTTGAGAACGGGTTTATTCACAACACCAATTGTATTGGGCCAATCGCATGAAACCATGAAGTAAGAGTCAAAAGCAAAAAGACAACCCAAATTCGGAAATAAACTGTACTGGTACATGTAGTAGTAATGCACTGATAGAGGTGCATGTACATGGCTGGCACATGGTAGACCTAGTGGTGAGGGTGGTGGGATGTAATAAGTCAGCAGTGTGTGTGTGTGTGTGTGTGTGTGTGTGTGTGTGTGTGTGTGTGTGTGTGTGTGTGTGTGTGTGTGTGTGTGTGTGTGTGTGTATGTGTGTGTGTGTGTGTGTGTGTGTGTGTGTGTGTGTGTGTGTGTGTGTGTGTGTGTGTGTGTGTGTGTGTGTGTGTGTGTGTGTGTGTGTGTGTGTGTGTGTGTGTGTGTGTGTGTGTTGTGGTCTAGCTAGGGACGGTGTAACTGCCATCCCACTAGCCTGCTACTACCAGTGTCTGAATATCTCCGCATACCAACCAGCGAATAGCCCTTATATTTGCCTTATATTTTTTTAAAGTTATAACAAGCACACAAGTGTGCGAAGGTTATCTGGTTATTCCGTGACCCATCATGACCCACCACGTGACCCACCATGCAAGGCTGGACACCGGATACTACTGTAGCTGCGCAGCTTACTAACTATCGTTCTAGATAATGGCTGTTGATCACGGGCAGATACAACTTATGATGAAGGCAGGCACAAAAGCAGGGCTGCCATTGGCAGAGTCATGCCTTTGCTTTCTTGTGCTGAGCACGTGTGGCACTCTGATAACTATGGATTTACAATTGTCTCCGGGGAAAGCGTTTACTACTCTGCACCCAGTGATGCAGGTCCTTCGGAGCTCCACTGCGGAGCTAATCAGTGACTAGAATCACCAGGCTGTGAACTGCATGTGTGATAATATTCACGAGACTACACTGTATATGGCGCTTGTGAATAATTAACTAGAGCCGAGGCGGACCGTGGAAGCAAACGGCTTTCAAACCGCTGATGGGAGGATATACTGATGTTGTCACTCAGTGTGTATGTATGGGGTAGTGCAAGGGTCTGGTCTGATTTCAATCAAGGTGAAGCAAGGTCACCGGCTTCGTGGCGTGCAGATGTGCGATTATGCAGCAACTTCACTTTCATGCCAGGGCCAGGCCAGGAGCGGCTGAGCAGAGCTGTCAAAGCCAAGCCTAGTCTGTGTTTATCTTCTACTCGGGCAGGAACAGTGATGTTGAAACTGGAAGGAGGCTGCTGAGACAGCAGGCGTAAGGTGTACAGAGCTAAAGACGGGTAGGTAGTAGGTAGTATGATAAGGTACATACAGTCATGTACAATGCAGGTAGTACTTACATTTGCGGTGGTGGTGTGGTGATGAGCCAGTAGTGGCAGTATTGAATACAGCCTGTCTTCACCATGTTCCATGACGTGGTGTCTGCATTGGCGTCACTGACTCTGAGAGATAAGTCTTCACAGCTAACTGAGGATTAATACTACCTGATAACGCGTGCGATGGCCTCAGTAACCAATGTCATGAACAGCCTAATAGAACCTACCCTTCACGTGCCGTTGTCGACGTTTAACCACATAACACTAAGAATGATGTTAGTTTCTGGTACGGTGGACACTAGGAATGCTGCCAGGATTGCTGCTAGAAAGGCACATTGACATTGTCTGGCTCAACCTGCGCCGTGCGACTGCTACCGAAGTACTTGCTACTTCGAAGTAAAGCCATCATTATGTCCTGTCTCCAACGGTACTGGGGAGAGAGCAACGTATAACAAGTAATAACACACAAGCTTCCACGTCCAACTTGTGTTTTCGTGGTTCACAAAATCAAATCAAGCTCAAAGGCTACTCAATCTGCTATAATTCTGCATGAAGAAGTCCCGTGTATTTGTGATTGTTGAATGGTGCCAATGAGCGACACTGAATATTTGCACTTTATTGGATCATGCCGAACAATGCGGCATTCTTCACCACCACTAGAACCGGATAATCAAGAAAAGGCGGAGAGAGCATACCATCCCAGCATCTCTCCTTACAGCATAGCTCCTCTCACCGCAACTTTCTGTTACTCACGAGTACCTAATCTCATTGAGCCAGTTCCTAGTACTGCATGTTCTGTAGCGAGTAGCCTATGCCAGGTCCGTTGAAATTGCTCCCGACAGCACACAAAGGATTTGCAATTTGGCCATTTGTGCTTTTTTTCTGAGTATCATGACCCACTCAGGTGACCACTTGACACTGCGCGTCTCGTGAGCTGAACAACATTCGGACCGTTCAGTCCCGACAGCAATCTGCGGCGCTTGGGGCTGTGTTCTTATCAAAGGATTAGCTCGATCCCTCTCTTTCGCGCCCCAGAGCAACTGCGTGTTTGTCAATCAGCACAAGTGGAGGACGGTTGTCACACCTGCGATCCTATTAAACTTTGGCCTCGGCCGTATCGAATTATTACACAAGTGACTAACTTTACACTGCACTTGCTTGTTGAGCAAAGGTCCTACTTCTCTCCTTCGGTTGATGGAGTGAGACGATCACACTGATCATAATTATCTACATTGTACTAGCAATAGAACAAAATGTACACTTTGTACTAGCCATAACTTGGAACATGGAGGAGGAGGTACTGCAATAACAGCACTCGTCCTGACTACACTGTATTAACGATATAGAGGAGGTTGCTCTGCCAGCAGGTAGTCGATTTGTTCTTGTATGTTTTATGTTATTAGTAACTTCTTTCCCGACGGGCGCACACGACTGAGGTAATGCTGCCCTCTCATCATCATAACCTGGTAAGTCAGGCTATGTCAAGAATGGCCACATATAGACGAGTTTCATCGCCAGCGGCATTAATCTAGGAATGAGTGGGTTCATTCTGCTGCCATGATCAAGGGCTGCTATTTTAGTCCAGGCGAGTGACGTCGAAGCACAGCCGGCATGCATGCACGCAGTGCGATCATGCGAGTCAAGATCATCACGGCCATCTTTACCGCCATCGGAACGTTTAGTTATACACATGCATGTACATTGAACAGGCAGTGGCAGGACCTTGTCTTTAGACAGCATTGCCCCTCGAATACTGAATTGAAGGAAAGTGATCTGGGTGGATACACCCACTCCGAAAGACACTGTAAATCCCAACGAGTATTAAATACCAGTGTTTCGGCAACGGGCTTTCTTCAGTTTTTTAAACTGACACGAAACGATTCAGCTTCCTACACTAGGATAAAGACCAACGAAACTAAAAGCAGAGCCTCAAGACATCACCGAACGTCAAGTATTCCTCTTGGTGTCATCCTTACACAGCAGCGATCGGCCGATAGCACTAACCAGGCAGCGGCTCCATCTCGCAACCAAGCTGTCGAGCAATGGACATTGAAAGGACTTCGTTCTCTGATCACTCGCCTGGACCATGGAGGATACCTGGCTTGCCTCATGCTATGGTGGCTGGCATACATATGACTAATACTAATGCATCATGACAAGGGGATGCATTCTGCGGGTGTCAAGTGACGTCTTGACTCTTGGCTCCCTCTAGCTTCCAGCAGCCAGTGAAACTGAAAGCTGCGAGCAAGTCTCAATGTCGCTGGAGACTTGTGGGAGGCGCAGCTACTACAAGTAATCCCTGCACTGGCTACAGCATTCATTACGAATAATGCCAACACTGTCAAGTTCATGAGCAGGAAGATGATGTAGTGGTTCCCAGAACTGCAGAAGTCCATCAGAAACTGGCGGAACGAATCGTCGGATGGGCGCAGGAAATGAGTTTACAAAACGCTACGCATTCACTTCCTTCATTCTACAGACATCCATCTTCGATATAGCTCCTCAGTGACGCCATTCCAAATTGCACTGTACCTGTATGTCATGTAGGAGAGTGACAACCTTTATGGATGTACAAATTTGTGAAGAAAATACACCTGTCAAGTTCTTTGCAGACCTTCACTACAGACTACACTGGCAACCACCGTATACCAAGTGGCAACAGTCAGCAACTTCTTTTCCGATTGCCAAGTTGCACTCAAGTGGACGCCATCACCATCGAGATGTGTAGCCAATGTTAGCCACTGGAATGTACATTATTCCCTGCACATGTAGTTACTATCCAACGATGACTGACAGCGCGGATTGTAGCTATGGAACGACTACAATGAGTTTCAAGCCTCATCATATTATATAAGTTGTACATGGTACTGTTGAGATACCGAATTCAAATAAATCAATACCAATACCAATACACGTTTATTTATTTATTTTATACATGTATTCAAATCCAGACTAGTATAAAAAAATATTATTTTAAGATATGCTGTCTTGACATGCCACGAGGTGCAGAAATAAATAAATAAATAAATAAATAAATACCTCTCTCATCTCTCTCTCTATCTATCTACATGTATCTCTATCTATCTCTCTCTCTCTCTCTCTCTCTCTCTCTCTCTCTCTTTTCCTGCTTCAGTTATTAATAGGCTATTTTCTTCGCCATGGTTGGCACTCACCCATGGCTCGCAATATTGCCAAGACTGGGAGTGTGCAGCTCTACTCATACACATAAGTTATTTAAATGAGACTCCACAGTCTGCACAAGGCAAAATCCTTGTACTTCAGCCTATCAAACTTGCAAATCCCATAAAATCACCTCAAGCCACCGGAGTAATACTGGAACTTGATGTGTGGAAAAGGTCACAGCTCCTAGTCTGAGATATTCTGCACAGGAGAATAACATCGAGTCTTTGGCGATACTGAGACTGAGGATGTATGAATGTATAGTAACGTTCGTGTGTGTATGTGTGTGTGTGGGTACATGGTGTGTGTGTGTGTGTGTGTGTGTGTGTGTGTGTGTGTGTGTGTGTGTGCATGTGTGTGTGCATGTGTGGTTGTATGTGTGTGTGTTTGTGTGTGTGTGTGTGTGTTGTGTGTGTGTATGTGTGTGAGCGAGTGTGTGTGTGCGTGTACATGTGTGTGTGTGTGTGTGTGTGCTTGTGTGTGTGTGTGTGTGTGTGTGTGTGTGTGTGTGTGTGTGTGTGTGTGTGTGTGTGTGTGTCCAACCTGTCGGAAGGCTACCTTCTTGCCAAAGCATTTGGAAGTCGGACTAGTTTCGGCTCCACAATCCAGTGTGTCGTTACTATAATAGCTTTCATGGCTGAGGTTGTTGGTATGTCTGTTGGCTCTGGGTTCCCAGTATTCAGTAGCCGAGGCTGGTTGGTAAAGTAACTCCAATTTCACTTCAAGGTACCAGTGCATCTAGTGTCTGCTTCTATCAAAGCAGCGTGCTGTCTATACTGGCAGCAAGTGTAGGGTGTGCATAGGTAACTGTCTTGGCCGTTTTATGCCGATGTACTCCGTGTGGTGTAGACCAGGTGTGCATTGGTGGTCGATTCACATGGCTTCGCCAGTTGTGTGGATTAGACAGTTATCTGGCGCAAGTCTTGATCTGTCTCATTCAGATCTTGTTCGCTATCGTTGCTATAAGAGAAAATCTGTGGATGCACATCCAGTGCATTTGCAGATTTGCGTGCTTCTCTTGCGACGGGCGTATACATGGTACATGGTGTGTGTGTGTGTGTGTGTGTGTGTGTGTGTGTGTGTGTGTGTGTGTGTGTGTGTGTGTGTGTGTGTATGTGGTGTGTGTGTGTGTGTGTGTGTGGGTGAAGGGGTGGGGGTGTATTTACCTAGCAGTGACACTACTGAGTATCCATACCAGTACGGTTGCCTACATGTATGTTAAAATGTGTCATACGACTGGAGGTTTCTTGCAGCATAACGCACACATGAATATAGAGGTTTGGCTTATGAAAACTCAACCATCATCTTCGTTCTATATCTAGAGCTGTTCTCTATGAAAGTCTGAACGAAATTCCTTGAAAAAGCCCGAACGGATCTGCGCTTACCTTCCCAACTGGTCCACAGGCAACGCCGGTGACAGTCAAATACTTGTTGCCATTCTTGAGGAACCAGCTGTAACTGTTACTTCTAAGTTCTAGCACATCATCGGAACTTTGCCAGACGGAGTAGAAGCGGTGCAAACAAGTGACAGCCACAATCACATGTGTAAAAGCCTCTAATGGAGATTGTCACTGAGTGCTGGTGAAATGGCCACGTGGCTATTGTGCTCGGCAATTAGCCTCTATTTTTTAAACGAGTGCTGCCACTTTGCAAAGAGGTTTTCCGGAATCACAACATACCTGTACACCAAGTAAGTTGCCATTTGCCAGCTGCTTGCATGATGTACCCCAATCGATGAGGACAGTACGCCTGAACAATATCGCTGTATGGGATCGACACGAGTATGCAAACGACGTGGAAAGTGCAACTGCAAATGCATTGTAGTGATACAACGTTGGCGAACGCTTTCGTGCCAGACATTGCTACACCAGTGATTGTTCCAGAAAGCAATGAGCCTATGGCTAATTGACGCTAGCGCTATGCCAATAATTCTCTACTGCTACAAGTAGTAGGATATTGCAGAAGTCCCGCTGACAATAGTCCTCCGCAACCACGTACCCACGTACCACTTCTGCCGCAAAGCATAATAATATTATAATAGTTTCACAGAATCATACACTCATGCACCCTGGCCGACATCATTCACTCTGCTGGATAATAAAGCAGTACTATGTGACAACGTGCATGCAGTGCCTAGACCGAGACCGAGATTATATTCATTTTACGTTGTGATCCAGAGGATCATCGGGGGATTGACCAGGTTCATCCCATCGAAAGTTCTCAAGACGAAGCCCACTGCTCCATATGGTGGACCCCCGACTGGCCCCGAGTGCTCTGCCGCCGTCGCTGCAGAAACGCCATGGAGGTCGATTTCTCGATTTCTTCGTGGCAGCCAGACCGACCATGCACTCCCGTCGCCCGCCGGCGTGGCGTCATCGCGACTTGCCTTTCTAGAACTGAACATCACCTCCAGAGAATACGCAACAAACTGATTTCGAGGAACATCCAGAACAATGAGTTGTGGTCCGTGGAAGGTGAAAGTGGTCAGGACAACACTACAAGTACATGAAGGCCTACCCATGGCCACGTCGGGACATCACCAACCCCGTCTACAGAGAGCACCTTCTCGCGACAGTGTCATGGTGATGACAAAAAAACTGTTTACAGCTGACGAGCTGAGAGAAGGACGCCATGGGCAGAAGTTGGAAAGAAAAAGAAAAAGAAGTTTTATACAAGTTAAAAAGAAGAGCGAAGACAACAAGACGACATCAGGAGTAGTCTCCTAACCCCCTAGCATAATGAGGGTCAGAACCGGGTGCGATACCCATATGGTTCAAATGGTCCGCAGGGACCGGGGCTCTGCCAACCGCGGAAGGTTGTAGAAAGGTCACTGTTTTCGAACACAGTGTCCTCCTCCTTGTTTCATGCTGTCAATCTAACAATTAAGTACATGGCTTGTACATGTATGTCTGTTCTTATTGACTCCGTACTACTGACGGACAGGAGCACTGTACACACAGAATCACCATGACTAAGCCGAGATCATGGGAAGCTACTACTAGTGTGTCGCTGAAAAACGCGGCCTAGAGACTGGCTTCAGTGATACTACTTCAGCCTTTCCCGATGTCAAACAGCGTTCAGCACTCAGAATATTAACAACAGTGCACTTTTGCAAATCTGCCGCGAGGCGGTTCTTCCCTGAGGCTGTTGTGGAGGTCTGCCGGGGATCAGCTCCCGCAATGCGTTTAGCTGTATCCGCCTACAAGGAAAGGACTCCAGACGTTCAAGGAGAAGGTCCATTCCCACCTGCGCCTTACCCGTTGGGAGTGGGCGATGGACCGGCTATGAACTTAAAAAGAAGAAGAAGAAGAAGAAGAAGAGAGAAGCTTTAGCAGTTACTGTTCCCTCCTCTAGTAGTATAGATGCTAAGTTCTACGCTCCGTGAATCTCTGCATACTTTGCGCCCCCCCCCCCCCCCCCCCGACATGGCATGTATCATGATTAGTTTTCTGTTTCTGTGGAGCGCTCCACTTGGGTTCAACTAGTAATAGTAATACTTGAAGCCGAGGCCCTCGTGTGTCTATGTGACCGGTATGACAGTCTATGCCAGTCAGTTAATTTCGTTTCCAGTACATTTCAATTGCCAGTTACAGTGTGTTCACTGAGACCCTTGTATTTTTTGCCTCCGAGAGACTGCGGCCCGCTACAAAGACTCAAGATGGCAAGAGTCCATACCGGCACAAGAATACTACATGTAAGCGGTTACGCGTAGATCTACGGTACTCTACTCTTGCCGGTATTTGACAACTCTCTGGAGTGGCATCAGTGGCATGCTGTCGACTCATCAGCAGCTTGTTCGGCTTTTGTCCATGGTTTATCTCACAGTCGTATTGGACTTTCCTCTGTGTGTCCTGGTATGGATGCCAGTGGGCGGTGCAGCCGCTACCCTTGCCAGGCTTGGATCGCTGCAGCATGCCATCGACGATTCGTCATCAATAACAAGTACTTTGAAGTAACTGTTAGTTGCTTCCTGCGTTCAACAGGCGAAGAAAAAATACCGGCCCACAGCTAGCTCAGAAAGCTCTTCGCGTTTCCCTGCGGAGAAGGTGGGCTGGGCATTGCTGACCCAACAAGCAACATCTCTATCTCGTCGATATTCAGCAATTCACCACAGAGCCTCAGAGAGTCAGATCAGCAGAGGCGGGGAGGCCTCTGAGGCTCTTGTGTGGTGAATACATAATTATTATCAAGAGCAGACAAACTGTGTACTTACAAGTATCTACTCTTGTTATTTATGTAATACATGTCCGTAATCATGGTACTAATAGCAAGAGTACAATTATGTACTCTTGGTAATAGCAAGAGTACATAACCCCCAAGAGTGTGCAACTCCAGCTATGGCCCATGGGGTCTGCGTTATGTACTCAGTCTCTTGGTACTAAGGGGCCGTTCGTAAATATCGATGTTTTTTTAGAGACGATATTGGTGCGTCTGGGGGGGAGGGGGTTTGAGCCATGTGCGTCTTTTCGAGCATCAGAAAAATATCGATGTAAATATCTGAAGTTTCGCCGATCCCTGCACGCGGACGTCTAAATGAAAAGAAATGTGAAACCAGCTTCCGTCCGCGGAGCTAAAACTCGCGACACAAGAACAAAATCAAAAATTGGAAGCTGTACGCCCATGGCGAATTTCAAGAGCAAAAGAATGAGCTATTGATTGTGGAAATCGGCCGAACGATGCCTGCAGGAGACCTTTTTCAAGACGTAGAGGCAGTGCGAACAAACACGGACGAACTCCACAAGAGTTTCCAGTCTTCACTGTCTGAACAAGGATTTGAAAAAATTCAAGCCCGAGCGTAGCCGCTTTGGCTACACCAGTAGATCTACACGATGGCTGTGAGCACTGCAGCGCCAACCCGGTTCGCTCCCCCCCCCAGGCGATGCAGCTATTGCGTGAGTGCGGCGGGATTTTCACGCCTACACCGGACCCTCAACATCCTGATTCCTGGGCACTTCATGAGCATCCAAAAATATTGATTCCATGATCTAGATGTACATGTGCGTCTTCTGGGGGGAGGGAGGGGGGTCAAGCGAGAGAAGCACCAATATCGTCTCTAAAAAAACATCGATATTTACGGACGGCCCCTAAGGCCACACCAAGTAGTTTTTTCATTGTTTCTCGTCACCGCGCGCGTACCTTTCTTGAGGTTTGGACCAAAAAAAAAATCTCGCGTCCCGGTAAACACGCATAAAAATGCGTTGTAAAAGTACGCGCGGCGTCAAATCTGGAGTGAACTGGACTTCTTTCTGCTTTGCACTTGGTCTCCCTATTGTGTCATGCCATACTATGACAGATGCAGCTGTACATTGCTAGACTCGCCGCAGCATGTACTGCGCAGTTCATACGTTGTGACCTGGTGACTGTTCGCTCCATTGTCATTGGAGCCTGCTGTATTCATTGTCTGGACTTGTCATGTCATGCCATGCCTTATCCCATAAGGTTTCTGTTTTAAATTTTAGCACAAGCGCGCACTTGGCTGTTCTTTTATGTACCCCTTGTATAATAACTTTGGTTTGCTTTCTTTCCTATTTAAATAACATGCAACACTGGA
>NW_027044982.1:0-5000 GCF_964019385.1 Sycon ciliatum | reverse complement strand
GTCTGGGCCCGGGACCCCCCAGAGTTTGACCTTTGACCCCTGGCATGCCATAAATGTGCCATAAAGGTTCTTTTCCGTGGCGAACGTGCACTTGTGGGAAGTTGTGCACGTTCGGTGCATTCGCACCGGGGAGTAGTAAAATACGTACTATTCCCTGATATACACATCGTAGATGTGCATTGCATGCAGTGACATATTGCGCATGCGTGCATACGCACGCGGAGCGTGTGACCTTCAGTGGTCCTATGCGTGTGGAAAAGACGCAGTGCAACACAAGGTGTATTATACAGAAGCCTTGCTTGGTAGTTAAAGGGGAAGTTAAGGCAAAAATTAAAATTTCACCAGTTGTAGTCTTCGGGGTGCTGAGTCGAATGGTCTTGGTCCGAGAAAGCTGAGACGCTCCCTTCCTACTTGAATCCCAATCGAACTCGCGCACTTCCACCGAAACTGGGTGACTGCGCCCTACGAGATGGGGATTTGTATGCAAAATGTCACTAAAAGCGCCATTTCGTTCTTATAAAAGCACGGATGACCGCGATTGGCCCATATGTTGTAGTCTTTTGGACGCTGAGTCGACTGGTTTTGGTCCGAAAAGGCTGCGATGCAGCGTTCCTCCTTTATTCCCAATCGAACATGGTTGAAGAAGTGGTCACGTGCTCCTGGGTGCCCAAATGGGGCTGTTAAGTGATGACGTCACAGTTCCTTCGATACGCATAACAACGATCCCACTGGGGACAAACAAAAGTAGCGTCGTCTCCACAGACCCAGTTGTCAGTGGCAACATATAGGAATCGTGTACATTTCTTCGTTTCTTCTTTGCTGTTTTCAGTGAGTGTTTTGTTTTCTCTTTGTCCTTGATCTCGACGATGTTGTCGTGCTCATTACCTGACTGAGACGTCTCTTGTGATTGTAGCCAGCGTCATGGAGGATTTTATTGGCGTGACAAGGTAGATCGCCGAGATCGAGCGTGAAAAACGCTCTGCATTAGTAGCTCCTGTAGAATGTTTTCTGGGTTGGCGTATTCATGGTCAACAAAACCAAGGTGCAAGACAGCATGAGAGATCGTGTAAACGATGTGAACTCCAAAAGGTAAGCCCCTGAACAAGTGGAAAGATATGGGTATTTACAAACTCTCTCTTCATCCATCGATTGGCGCTATGCATTGCATTTTGTCTTCACAGATAATCTGGCCAAATTTATTGTAACTAGAGAGTGCAATCGTGCACTGCTTGGGGCCCATCCCAATGTCATCACATGGCTGTGGTGACTAGTGTATATCTGGGAGAATTTTTCCTCGACTGATACGGAGTGCAGGTGGATCGATTATGAGAAATGCGAACATGTGAAGTAAGTAATTAGTTGTGTCGAAGAAAAGTGCAATAAAATAAAATTTACTTTACACTCAAACATACACTGTAGATGTACATGTAACATCATGATAATGATTCCATCTTCATTGTCCCGCAACTGGTATACCATACGCACCGAATACATGGTATGTGCGCATGTACATGCACACACTCTCATGCGTGGCCGAGTCGGCCAGATGAACAGACCATGCATTTACACGAGGTGTCCGTAATGTCATTGGAACGCTGTACTTTATGACTTTGTTCCAAAAGAGTACATGTATGTCTTGCCCCTGACGAATGGAGTTGTGTCTGTGCTCAGCGGGTATGGCGCAACACTGCAATCAGCGCTGCAATTAAAAGAGCACTGCATGGATTATTTTGACTAACTTCCTTTGCGTTTACTTGGTTGAGCCCGTGGTTTCATTTCTGTGTTCTGTCATTATTGGCCTCTGGAAATAATCAGAGTGGATGTCATTTTGCCATATATGTGTGCCTTGTGCGACAGGTTCAAGGCTAGATGCACTTCACATTCGGCGTGCGATCTCAGCGTCTGGGACCTGATGAAGTCTTGGTTGGATGATTATTCAAGCCTGATACTACTCGACACACCAATGTACATGTCAATGTAATTTTTTCAGAGCTGCACTATTTACGTGTTGATGCTTACTTCGGTGTTAGCGTGTTTTCCCCGGATTGTTTCTATCATCATGATCGTGTGTTCTTGGGCTGAGCGAGCACATGCACAAGTGTGCAGCTATAACCCTGCGTATCTTTGGTTACACTTTGTTCTGCAATGCATGTACCTTGTAACATTATGCTTGCACTGCTTTGTCTGGCCTGCGTATTTCAGGACTATTCAGTGCATTAGACCCAGGTTTGTTTGGTTGCCGGATGACCTCTTGTTGCGTCGCTCTGTATTTGTATTCATCAATTTTTGGGCTTGAGAATTGAGCTGTTGTGTGGTTCCCAATATGAAAACATCATGCTGGTGCTCTGTGTTTCGATTATCGACTGTCGGAGCAGTCATGCATTTATTAGCAGAACGGTCAATACTGTAGTCTTTTCACGTGTTTGTCTTTTTTGTGTTTTCGCCGGAGGTATTAGCGGTAACGTTGCACACAGAACGGCAGTGTTGCATCACTGGACGACCCTGCCTCTGCATGTGACTTAATTTCCCCAGGATCTGGTGCAGTTACACCAGACAGCCACTTCCTGTAAACACGCAAACAGCAAAAGAAGAGATCCCGCAAATCAGGAAAAACCATTGTGGAAAATATAGAGTAGATCATACAACATTCAATAATCTGGAGTAATTACAGTGAGACAAACACTTCAAACAGTGCTCTCTCTCTCTGTCTCCATCCTTCCAAAAATACCCTATGACAATTCCCTAGAATTATTTTATTTTATATTCTTAGGACATCATTCTGAACATAATAAATTCTTCCACGGGTCTTCAATCACCACGGAGGGCGAAAATATATCTAAGTCATGCAGTTTACGGGAGGTACGAGCTGTCATGGATATAGAGGCTGATATTGTGCCAGCGTGAGGGCAGAGACAGAAAGAAGACACTGATTTCTTGAACAACTCACTTATATATAATCGAATCCACAAGGAGCGCTCATACTTTGATCCATCAGGACGCGAAACATCTTCAAAGCACTCTCAAACACGGAGTTTTACTGTGGGCAGCCAATTTCACAGCCATCATGAAGGCACTCGACGACTACAGGAGTTTTGTAGAGGAAAGAACAAGGAGTGAAGAGCGACAACAATCGCTTGAAGAAAAAGCAAAGAAAAACAACTGTCTCTCCAGTCATTTAGATGCTGTTGCCCTTGACATCTGGTTCCATCCAGAGGACGCGACTTTTGTTTGTCCCCAGTGCTCTCCGTTGCTATGCGTATCGAAGGAGCCGTGACGTCACACTTAACAGCCCCATCACCTGGTCACCACGCCAGCAGGCGACAACTTTCACACCAAGGTTCAACTCGAGTGACAGGACTGCACCCAAAAAAGGTCAAAACAGGCTGTAAGTTGTACCCTGCAGGCACGGTGACCAGCTGACTGGTGTACGCAGGAGCACGTGACCGCTTGTTCAACCATGTTCGATTGGGAATAAAGGAGGAACGCTGCATCGCAGCCTTTTCGGACCAAAACCAGTCGACTCAGCGTCCAAAAGACTACAACATATGGGCCAATCGCGGTCATCCGTGCTTTTATAAGAACGAAATGGCGCTTTTAGTGACATTTTGCATACAAATCCCCATCTCGTAGGGCGCAGTCACCCAGTTTCGGTGGAAGTGCGCGAGTTCGATTGGGATTCAAGTAGGAAGGGAGCGTCTCAGCTTTCTCGGACCAAGACCATTCAACTCAGCACCCCGAAGACTACAACTGGTGAAATTTTGATTTTTGCCTTAACATGTTTTTCGATTTTTGACAGCATGTCAGGAGCACTACGCGTCCTCGCCTTGTAACATGCTGTCAAAAATCGAAAAACACAAGGTGTACTAGTACACGTGTCATTATACTACTCCCTGATTCGCACTTAGTGACATTTCTACTATTCTAGCCAGATACCACCTAGCTTATAATCTATCTCCTTACGTTTGAGATTCAAATTGTTCGTACTTATTTACAGATCATTACATAAGGTGTGCAGCCCGCTCTTAAGGTGGCAGACTACCCAAAAATTCGCTGAAAAATCGAATTTGTAAATTCATATTGAGTGCTACGTCTGTTGAAAGAGCATGAATAGCTGCAAATTCTCTGAAAATTGTGTCCCGATCTGGCCGGCCGTTCAAGAGTTATGGCCGAAAATGTGCCCTTGCAAGGAAAGATTTTTTTGTTGCACGCTGTCATTTGTTGGCAGCACTGTATTTGAATGTGAGCAGACCGTGCGCAACTTGTCGTATCATGGAAACACGTGAAAGTGTGCAGAATTTTGCTCCAGGTCCAAAAAATCAGGTTTTTGAGCCACGTATTGGGCTGCACGGCGGCGGGCGAAGCCCGCCGCCGTGCAGCAGGACTTTTGCCAGCACCCTCGTGACGTTGCAGATATGTGGCTTGATTATTGTAGTTGACATTGATTTAGTGACTTTGGCAAGTTTGAGTCGTGTCAAGAAGTCAGGTAGGATTCAGTACTAGGCAGTAGTGAAACGTGAGTGGTAGTCTTTGCCGGTTTCTGAGGGTATCCTGGATTTGGTGTGCAGCGCTGTGGAAATGGCTTGCTGTGGAGGTCCCAGCACTGGATGTTGTATCAAAGGTACGACCTCGTAGCACACCCTAAACCTAAAAAAATTCAAAAATTGACTTGGGTCTGTGGGAGTGTGTGAGAGAACGCCCACTCGTTCCGTTGTGACAGATTCCAGGGCCTCGTTGAGGGGCCCTACCCCATCACCCATGGCTGCTTCTGGACTTGTTCTAGGTTTGAGTCCCGCGCACGAACAGAATGAGCACGAAAATGTGAAAAAATTGTAAATGCATTTGTTTGGCTCCTGGGTGGCTCGCACACCGTGGCACTATGCCGGAAATTTGAGTTTTTCCGGCCTGGAAAGCCTGTCAGTGAGGCGCAAGAACTTGTAAATCATGTCCTGAGGGCCAGCATAGTGGCAGGAGTGTGTGGTCAAATGTTCACTCAAATCCAT
>NW_027044981.1:0-3000 GCF_964019385.1 Sycon ciliatum | reverse complement strand
TTTCCCCTCCTCCTCCCTAAGACCCTTCCTCATGGTTTTACTGCCGCATGATCAGTATGGCGTTTAAATACTATGACCGTGGCCGAACTACACTACTAGTATTGTAGTATTCGTTTTATCATTTACCACGTACTCAGTGTACTCTTGACACTTTAAGTTGTATCAACATTCTAACATTTTGATGATGAAAGTGCTCCCCAGCCTCCAGCAAACCCATCTCTGTTGATCATGGTACATGTTGCTGCAAAACCAAGCACTTTACTTTAGGATGAGCAGGGTTGAGATCGGACCCACTGATTTTGCTATGCTCAGGAAATGCTCGTACTGGTTCTGACGGGGCTAACTCATCAAGCGCCATGTACCCCATATCATATGGATCTTCTGGAGGATATAATCATATTATACTCTTTTGACACTCTTTGCTGCTTCATTTGTAAAATATCACAGTTACCAGCATCACTGGTTGACACTGACTCAATAGCTGCATTTCACAAGGCATTCAGTTTCAGGTAAACATCTCAACACTTCGGCCATGACCTTGAGTATAAGCCAGTAGTATTGCTGGCAACTGTAGTATTTCAAAAGCAGAACTGTTGAAGCTTTGACTGCAAACCAATAATTACTATTATGTGTGACAGTGTACACATACTTGAAGCAGCTAAACAGCTACTAAGAGTATTACAGTAGAGCCACGCGCTAAAGAACGGGGAGCCCAAGAACGTCCATCCTGAAATACTAAGAACGCCACAGCCTAAAGCTAAGAACGGCGGTGTTAGTTTTCTGGCAGCTTGTAGGATATATATGATCCAATACACACTGTTTCTAAGAACGTGCTGTAAGAACGCAGCCAGATTGCTGAAAAAATAAGAACGTCCCAGGCTAACCCCTTGGAAACAACGTTCTTGGGCGCGCGACTCTACTGTATGCCTATAATTAATTATTATAATTCATGGAACCTGACCTAGCTAGTATTTCTTCACATGGGACAATATGACATGTCACTCGCCTACACATGCTCAGGCCTAAGTGCCAGCACAAGGGAGTTGTATGGACAACTCCATGGCCAGCATCAACACGAATAGATGATAATTATGCCAAGAACGTGCAACTAGACTTGGGAGGGCATTGCAGAGTAGTTGCATACAAAGTAAGTTCAAAGTTGTGCGGGTACCTGTGACTTGTGCTCCTGCACTGCAGAGCTCAGAGCATACCATGTACACATTCATGTAGTACAGTTTGTATGCAACTGGTGTGCAATGCCCTCCCAAGTCTAGTTGCACGTTATTTGGCATATCATCTACAGCAACAGGGGGGAGGGGGTCCTGTGCTCACACTGGCCACAGTGCTGCCTCATGTAGTCCCTACTTGTCTTTGTACATACATCTACATCTACTGTTCTTTCAATCAAATGAACCCCTCGATAGGCACATTGCCTTTGGGTCATTTCATAATAATAATAATAATAATAATGTACGACATGACCGTGAATCTCAAATGGGTAGCAGAACACAAGCCTTGCAGCAGTGTGATAGTCTGTCAAGAGAAACTTCACCTGAGATAAAACACACGGCCACAACACACGTACACGGCCACAACACACGTACACGACCACAACACACGTACACGGCCACAACACACACCAAGTGCAGTTGAAAACACCACGCAGAAATCTGACGCGGAGCATGGCTAAAGGAAGAAGAAAATACTACAGTATGTTACAATGGTACGATGAGCCAC
The DNA here is from genome assembly GCF_964019385.1 of Sycon ciliatum. NCBI lineage: Eukaryota > Metazoa > Porifera > Calcarea > Leucosolenida > Sycettidae > Sycon > Sycon ciliatum. The sequence continues at coordinate 1,263 of NW_027044981.1, read as the reverse complement.
AACACAGGAAACTGGTGTTGAAATACTGCTAGATTCACCCGCTCCTGCACACTCAGAGACGAGTGGATGGAACTAAGTTGGCGTCCTCTCCTATCAGGCTGGTTTCGCTACTATAGTAGTAGCACAGATAACGGAGTCATGGACAAAAGGCACAACACTGGCGAGCAGTTTCAGCACTGCTGTGGAGACTTAAATAGCTGCTACAGGGGAAGCGTGTTGCACAGGCCACATGTACTGGCACAGCACGACGGCATGGATACCTTGGCTGGCATGTTCACCGCGTCAATCCATCTTCATACGCTGATTGGTCATGCGATAGATAATGCTATCCGAGCCAGGATCCATGGTCCACAGCGAGTAGGAGGTGCCCAGGACAGAGAGTACGAAGATGAGGCCAACGATGAGGAACATGGTGAACGCCGGAGTCCAGTTATTGGTGCGACCGAATGCCAGGTTGTACTTTGCAGCTTCATCCTGTCCAGGAACAAAACAAGATAGAGTGACATCGACAATGGCAGCAGGAACAGCAGCAATGGCAGCAACAACAGAACGAGCAGCAGCAGCAGTGACATCAGCAACAATCAGGTAAGGATACTAGATTATGCAAAGTACAATATTCAGTACAGCGGTCTACAGAAAAGTAAGAGTGTGTTGTCACCAGCAAGAGTTCACCAATGCCACCAAGAGCCCATAACCAAAAGTACTGAACTGTGATTGTGGGGGCAATGTGCGGCACGCTGCATTTATTATATTAACTTGCCTGCATTACGCCCTGTACTCGTGCACTCAAACCCACAACCCCTTATACCAACACATCCAGGGTTTTTGCATGATTCGTTCTAGTTACAGTACCGGCACAATCAATAAATTGTGGGCACATGAACTTCAGTTCTGCGCAAAAGTTGGGTTCGAACCACAGCGGAAGTGTGATGTTTGATTTTCCACATGTACATGCAGCTGCATGATCCGCTGGGGAAATTGCGGAAGAACATCTCAAAATGTGTGCCACGAAGCGCCATAAATATTGGCATGATTTGCACAATTGCGGGGAAATTATGACTGATTATTAGGGAAAATTTTAGTGGATTGGCCAATCTACCAGTTTGCCTGCCAGAAAGCTGTCTTCTCTCACAAAGAAGAAGGTTCAGAGAGCAAAAAGGAAATTTAGGGGTGAAACGGTTCCATGTTTTTCATGTTCGGGTACCCGAATGCCAGCATTGTTTCCCACGGTTCGGGTATCGGTTCCATGCACTCTTTTCTCCA
>NW_027044980.1:0-9000 GCF_964019385.1 Sycon ciliatum | reverse complement strand
ATTATCATTATTTTCTTGACATCCAGCAGGACTAGGTCGATGTGATAAGCAAATACATGTTTGGCTAGGAGTTGAACCAGAAACACGCAACAGGATACAGGATACAGCTGCTGCTGCTGAAACGTGAAAGCAAACAGGACTCGTGTACGTACATGATTGTACTGTCGTGATCTCATCAGCTTGTTCAAAGCTACTTGTACTACTAGGTACAGGTACCTTCAAGGCTTCATGATCTCACCACTGGCACCGGCTTGTCCAAAGGCGAAGGTACAGGATAGGTATCGACTACCGTCCTTCTTCATGATCTCACCAGCTAGTCCGATGCACATGTACATAATAATAATAATAATGTACTGCACATGCATGTACGTGATCTACATAATAATAATAATAATTCGCGGGATTCGCGTTGGCATCGCTTGAATGTTCAGAAACACACAAACTAGCCTTCGCTTCCGCAGGCCACCACTATGCCTATGCCTTGCACACCTGAGTGGCGAATGCAGACCTCACAAGTGAGTCAGGGGAGAGTAGGTGAGTCTCTCAACCAATCGGGCGTGTAACGGCCCATAACCCTGTAAACTGCATCCTTGTTACCCTCACTCCGAGCTGTGAGTACCCAGTTGACCGTGCGTGATCTACATGTACTCCCGAAAAGCTACAAATTACAATGTAGATCCACCACCTGTGGTAGCTGTTTCGACAACACTCCCTAACCTAGGTCCTCGACTCGGTGGACCTCTTTTCTCTGGTTCGCTCTGCTCTCGTGCAAAGCCCTCTGTGTTCCTCGCATCTAGAGCACTCTGACTTTGTTATTTTAAGCCGGTTTAAACATGCCTTCAACGGTCACATTTTAGACTTCATTGCTATTAGTTCAGTATGTCACTCTCATCTCCGCTGAAGAGACCTAGCAAGTACAAGTAGCATTTTACAAGTCGAAACAGCTACAATGACTGTGACTGTACATGCAGCTATCCGGAGATTGAGTACCTGTACCTGTATGGAGATTAGGCAAGTAGCCGCAGCTGCTGGAATAGTGCTGGATATGCTCCCATGAGCTGATTGTCAAGTATCCGGTGGTGTTATAGTGGTCATTATAGCTTAACTTGTAGTTCCTAGGTCCTTTCTATTTCCTATAAATTAATCCTTGGCTCTCCATCCCGAGTTTAAAATAATAAGATACTTCGAAGCACATGTGATAGAGTTTAAAGATAATGGCGTAACTCCTCTTCAGCCTCGTCATGATATAGCAACTTCCGATTTGGAATGATTTGGAGAGGCATATTTTTCCAAACCTCGACGTAAGATGCATCTCTCTCGCACTGTTTTCCAAAGCGCGAGCCATATACATGTAGCACAAACGGAACTTTCGCGTCACGTGAAAAATAGCGTGCAGCTCAACTTCTCTAAAAACAATAGAGCAATTCGAGTTTCATGCATATTATGTGTGTATAGCAATCAACTTGTCAGTTGCATGGTAATTGCGTAAAATGTTTAAAAAATGCTACATACGCATGAAAGTCTGACTCGCAAAAAAACCCGAGTGCCCGGTCTATTGTGTGTATGACCCGAGTGGTCTATTGTGTGTATGATCCCAGTGCTAGTGGTCTATTGTGTGTATGATCTAGAAAAGGTAACAAGCTTCATTGTAAGTTGCTAAGTACTACTCGAAGTAATTAGTTGCAAAGGTGCTCGATACTGCCAGGACAGAGCTACATGTACATGTATATGTACAATGTACATGTACATTGTATGCACATCATGTTGTAAGTATTCATAATATTAATACTAGAAGCACTTGTAAGTCAACCCAGTTTGTATTGGAATACATCATACATACACACTTTGTTCTCTAAAACTGGCTGGTCTGGGGATTGGCCTGATAGCCATGAAACTCCAGAGTAACAAGACATTTTAGCCCTGTTCCATCAAAAATTGCACTTGTACTTGTATCTAGACAAGATGTTTTGAGCGTTTCTTTTTCCTCAAGATCGTATGGCTTCTATGCGCACCGCTTCTCCTAGGAAAGCAGAGTACGCCGTAATTTCAACAAGACAATGCTTAGTTTCGAAATAGGTATTCTCTTTACATCAGCGATCAATAACAGCTAAGATGAACAATAAATAAAATAAATAATGTAATTATGCATAGCGCGTCGTTTGTCTCTTTTCAATGTTTATAAAATCACTGGATATTCAGTGGAAATAATCTCTTCAGAGTACGCATACTCCACTGAGGTGAAGATCAACAATTACGTCAGGAAATCTGCCAAAATTGGTCTCTGCACTAAATTCAATTCAACAAAGAATCAACCAATATTTTGGCCCTGGGCCATCACCAAGAGGAAATAATGTTGGAAATAGAATAGATTCTATGGTAGGTACTACTAGGTAGTTTACAAGAACATCAACCACACTCACAACTGTATGGAGATACCGTGAGAAGAGTGACTTCGCGTAATTCCCAGACGGGTAATGCATTGTCCGTCGCATTGCAATGACTAATCTCCAGAGTTCTTACTGTCTGCTCGGCAGAGCGGCGCTTTCGGCAGCAGCCACAGGGTGACTTGCAGGTGGCTTCACAGAGCACTGGTGGAAACCTGTTATAGTCCGTGCTGCAAATCGTTCGCGGGTTGTTGCGCACCGTATCGCAGCCTTTATCATTGGGGGCCGGACGAATTGGTGACAGCTCATCCAACAGATTAACTCCCATCTCAGGACCGGGATAGAGGCTCATCCAGAATGCTGCTTGGTGACTGTGACGCGGAGCCACATTGCTACCAGACATGGATAGCTGGCACACTTTGGAGTCTGGCTGCAAGCAGGCAAGCATTTCCAGTGGAAGAGGAGTGAACATGTTTAGCACTTGTAGAGTATGCCAATAGTCATGTAACCTATGTGACTTGGACAATAAGCTGAAATAGAGTTCAAACAACTCTGGGAAGTTGACCGTGTTGGATTTTGGCGTGCAGGGAAGAACTTCATTGGCGTTCTCCTTACTGGGGGCTACACCGGCTTTCCTGGAACTCCGACTTATTGGATTAGCAGAGGCAAAGCCCAGCGAGTCCACAATCACCATTATAACCTGCAGCACGCACAGCAGCACAGAGCAAAGAATAGCCTGTATTAAAAATATGTCTTCAAGGTTCTCTGTTTAGGTCGACTGTGCCCATAGTGCAGCCGTCAGCTAGTAAGTATAACAGGAATGTGCAGAGTCATGTCAATTTTAAAATATTCCGGCGACATGCGTTTACTCTAGAGCAGGTGTGTTACTACTCGCAAAAAAATTCATTCCTATACAATAGTGGCGAGTAGTAGTGAATACTAGTGCTGACCAGTCCGATTATGCAGTTCTCAGTGAATACTAGCACCAGGCAGCATGTTAGTTGCCACTAATAGTCTATACATGTAACATGTACATGACTGTGCATACTGGCTTGCCATATGATCATACGAGTCAGTCGATTACAGCGGCTACAGTGAAGTCACTATACACTATACTGGCACCAGGCCGCACAAGTTGTGCACCTTCTGCGTGCACTAGCACAGCATTTTGTTGCTCTGCGGAACATACCACAAACACTCAGTGTAAGTCTGAACAATTTCGGCGCGTTCATATTTTAGACTCTGATAGCGAAAACACATTTCGGCCACAATAGAATTTCACCCTGTGCCACTGGTGTCTGTATACCCTGTCATACTGTACCTTAGTACCTTCCAAACTTAATTTCAGCCGCCGCAAATTTTGGGCTGGCAAGGCCAAGGCCGAAAATACATGTAACGTTAGCCGAAAATAAATATGAGGCCAACATTTCATTTTCATTTTTTGATTTGCAGTATTGACTATTGTGCAAGTGTTGTGCGGCTTGGCCAGGGAGCACGCTGCATTGGCATGACCCCCTTGGCATCTAAGGATTACAAGTGAAGCTGGGTAGTAACCATACTAGCATCATCATCTACAACATCTACAACTATTCTTATCCAAGAATAGTCATTAGAACGTTCTGAAACTATTTGAAATGCATAATTGATCGAACATCCGTGATTGATAAAAGTATGTGCCGTGCGTAAAGGGTTAAAAATTAAAATGCGTCAATATTCTCACCAGACATTTCCAGCTAGTTCGGAAGACCATCGTCCCAATCGCAAGCAGCACAGACAATTGGGTCCCGAGTATCCGAATTGGCGGTCGCCTCATTCTTCAAAAGCTAAAATAGTAATAGTAGTACGATGCACTACATGAACTGTCCAGTACAGAGCTGAGCAGAGCTGAGCTTTCTCAAGTTCACACTCCCACCCACTGGAGCACAGAATCTACACAGACCCACTGTGTAGATTAGTATTATACCCTGTATTTCAGATGAAGACAAAACCTCTCCGCATCCTCGTGGAGGCAAGTAGTCAAATGTGACCAGCCATTGTCGAACTGCGGTCTTTTTATAGTGGCGTTACCTTTCAGCCGTTTCACAGTTTCAGCTTTCAGCTTTCCCCATCTAGTTCCGGTATTCCGGCATGGCATTGGCATTGTCACTAGTATAGTAGATGGTCAAGATGTCACTTGACTGGCATAGATCGCCGCCCATGACCATGGGGGTGACTTCTGGAGATAAAATGCAAGTATGCATGCGATATAATGGTATTATGCGGTATTCCGGCATGGCATTATTGTCGCAGGTACTGCTAGTACTACTAAAGCCTCTTGCATAGTCTCGCATTGCTATCTGATGGCGTGCAAGGCGCATGAGACGTTCCATGTGCCCCGCGCGTCAGTGCGTCACGCCCTGTCCCCATCTGCCCTCTACACTAGACTACTGGCCCCACAAATCGAGTCGAGTTCCACATCCCCTTTGCCTAGCTGAGATACTGAGTAGTGCAGATTTCAGCTACATGTTGTCATCCCGGCTGCTCTGAGATCCAGGATGACAACATGTACAATCATGTAGCTGAAATCTCAGGCTGGGCCATACTGCGTGCCGGGTCACTGTAAATCTGTAATACATAGTCATTATTCTACTTGTACTTGTACAATCGTGTACTTCGAAGTACTGTACTGTACTAGCGGCGCATGCAGAAGCTAGCTATGCAAATAGTATCGATTAGGGGTACCTTACCAAGATGAACAAGACTCAAGATAAGGCGAAGTAAGAGCCATGCCATGATGCCAGTGTCATCCGGAAAATAGGAGTCTTCAAATCCATGGTGTGTGCAAAACCTTGTGCGTGAACATGACATTTTGTACACATCAAGCTGGACGAGATAAATTTAAACACACGAGAGTCACAGTTTCTGAGTGTGAGTGTAGCTGTACTGTAGTACTGTACTAGGGCAGTAGGTGTCGTGGTACCGGTGTTCAGGCGGTAGACCTGCCTCCTGCCAGTCCTGGTGCTCAGCACTTACAACCAAATGCAGTGTTGTTTTTGATAGTAAAACGCTTGAGCTGAAGTGGTCTCAGATCTCTGACTGCAAGTACCCGTACCTGAGCACTAGTACTGCATTGGCGGTCTGGGTGTGGACGTTTGTTTGCACTGTTCTGCTGGTGGACAGGATGCAGAACTGACTCGGGTTTTTACCGTTCCTCATTAAATATTCATGCAGATGATGTATGTACGTGCATAGAACATAAACTTTATAAAGATCCTGTATCCGTCGACAGTGCAAAGACATGCCATCATGTGTGCAATACACCAGGTGCATATGGTTCACTAGACCCCGCGTGCTATTCGACGCGAGCTCGTGGCTATTTTTGTGCTTGGGTTGAACTACAAATACTTCTACTGTTGTAGACAGTAGTCAGTTGGGCCTTTATTCCCGACAGTGTTTGTAATAATAATATTGCCATGATGCTGCAGTACAGCAGGTGCTGTATGATTGTGCTGTACTGTATACTGCGCTTGCTACAGAGTATCCGCTCTTCCGGGTAAGCTGCGAACGGGAATAGTTCGACGTCGACCAAACCTCGCACTCATACTATGAGCGACAGGTCTGTGTGTGTGGGGGGGGGGGGGGGGGTAAAGTACCTTCTGAAAACCCTCAGTGCGCGTGTCGATCACACTGATGATAAGGTATCGTCACGCTTTGAACCTAGCTGTGAACACGCCGGTGAACTGCGGAAGAATATGGAGGCACAGGGGTACGGGTTGGTCTATCATCTAGGGACTGGGTATTATACTATTTACACTGGAAAGAGTCAAAGGTAAAGTAGCCCGTAGTCTCTGCCCATCGTGGGTACAGCCTACAGGCAGCTCGATATCATTATAAGTGAACTCTTCCACATGTACAGTAGCTGGATCTTAGCTGGTGTATCATCCTATGCGGGCTATGGACACTTTGACAGACCAGCTATTACTAAAACGTTCTTTGCTATCGGCGCTAGTGGTGGACTCCAGGAAGAGCGGAGCCATCTTGGGCAGAGTCCTCATCATCTGACATTGCTTGGATAGGGCGTACAGGAATACCAGCAACTGATGAAGCGCAGCATCATTGAGCATGGCTCAGATCACGTTTACAACCTAAGTAAGTCAGCTTGTGAAACTGTGTGCTAACAATGCAAGATAATGAAGGTACTGTGTGCTAACAATGCAAGATCATCATGAAGGTACTGTGTGCTAACAATGCAAGATCATCATGAAGGTACTGTGTGCTAACAATGCAAGATAATCATGAAGGTACTGTGTGCTAACAATGCAAGATAATCATGAAGGTACTGTGTGCTAACAATGCAAGATAATCATGAAGGTACTGTGTGCTAACAATGCAAGATAATGAAGGTACTGTGTGCTAACAATGCAAGATCATCATGAAGGTACTGTGTGCTAACAATGCAAGATAATCATGAAGGTACTGTGTGCTAACAATGCAAGATAATCATGAAGGTACTGTGTGCTAACAATGCAAGATCATCATGAAGGTACTGTGTGCTAACAATGCAAGATCATCATGAAGGTACTGTGTGCTAACAGTGCAAGATCATCATGAAGGTACTGTGTGCTAACAGTGCAAGATCATCATGAAGGTACTGTGTGCTAACAATGCAAGATAATCATGAAGGTACTGTGTGCTAACAATGCAAGATAATCATGAAGGTGTGTTTCTGTGGTATAGCGGACTGAAGAATAGGAAACGTGTTTTGCAATATTGTATGATGCTATTTTGTATATTATTATAATTAAGAAAGGTTTGCTCCCCACACCGGAGCTCGCGCTATTCCGCCGACTTTACTTGACACTTGACTGACTCACGACTGCCATCCAGAGCACACGAGAAGTCCATCGAACCTTCGACTCGGCAAACCTGCAAGAAAGCACCACTCCCTGCTCAATACACAGTGTTTCGGGGAATTCACCCCTCATCAGTTGAGCTTGAGTAGGCTGAGGAAGGTTGTGCCTGAAGAGCACCACTTACATGTATATAGTGCTCTCCAGGCACAAACATCACCAGGGATACAAACTTACAGAGACGCTCCGCTTCCAGCGCGATAAACACCTCGTGAACACCAGATAGCAGCGTGAGTCAGTGTCGCTCCTGGACGGTGAGACAGACGTCGAGGACCCTAGGTCATTCGCAACGCTGTCACCTCCAAACCAACTAGTCGCAAGCCCGCGCTGGGCACAACAGTACGAAGTAGTGGTTGCGACTTCGGCGATGATTTGTAAGAAAGGTTTGCTCCCCACACCGGAGCTCGCGCTATTCCGCCGACTTTACTTGACACTTGACTGACTCACGACTGCCATCCAGAGCACACGAGAAGTCCATCGAACCTTCGACTCGGCAAACCTGCAAGAAAGCACCACTCCCTGCTCAATACACAGTGTTTCGGGGAATTCACCCCTCATCAGTTGAGCTTGAGTAGGCTGAGGAAGATTGTGCCTGAAGAGCACCACTTATATAGTGCTCTCCAGGCACAAACATCACCAGGGATACAAACTTACAGAGACGCTCCGCTTCCAGCGCGATAAACACCTCGTGAACACCAGATAGCAGCGTGAGTCAGTGTCGCTCCTGGACGGTGAGACAGGGAGTAGTGCTTTCTTGCAGGTTTGCCGAGTCGAAGGTTCGATGGACTTCTCGTGTGCTCTGGATGGCAGTCGTGAGTCAGTCAAGTGTCAAGTAAAGTCGGCGGAATAGCGCGAGCTCCGGTGTGGGGAGCAAACCTTTCTTACAAATCATCGCCGAAGTCGCAACCACTACTTCGTATTATTATAATTATTATTATTATACGCATTCCCGCGTTGAAGTGTAGCAGCAGTATGCTGCGTCCACAGCTTCGCTTATGCAGAATGGCTTGGGTGAGAGGAGAGGGGAGAGAAAGCAACAAGGCAACCAACATCTATGAAATTGGTCACAATAACATGAAGAGAACCAACCTACATAATTATGCATGATTGCACAAGAATGGAGACGACACAATATAATGGCTATAATCATTGTGCCACAAAACCGGTACACAGGAGATCTGTCGACAATGTAACGAAACATAAAACTCAGTTACTCAATACAGGTTCCACTAAATAATTACAAGAGAACAACGCTACAACGTTAGAATTGCTGCTAAATTATCGCAAGTGTAGAGAACGAGTCCAATACAAAATGAACAGACTGTCCCGAAGTTATTTTGGGAACAAATTGTACTACATGTACTTGCTGATATTGACGCTGACGGAACACGAATTTTAGTTGAATACTCACGAAGTCTTGTACATCATTATGCGCGTCAGTCACCAATCCAGCTTCAGCTCCACGCTCGCTTCAGCAGAATGTTGCCCGCGTTTGCTTTGCCTCCACACGGATAGACGACCAGCGCAGAGTCCCGCAGCTCCGTGGCCGTAAGGTCTTGATATTCGCCGTTAGCGCCGTCAAGTCTCAGTCCACCTCTCACACCAAGCCGCCCTATGAAAATCTTTCTCTCTCCATTGGAGTGCTCCCCAGTTGCGCGAGGAGACTAGAGAAATTCCTCCGGTGAGCGAGGAAGAAGAGCGGAGTTACCCAACTCATCCATAACATT
>NW_027044979.1:0-2000 GCF_964019385.1 Sycon ciliatum | reverse complement strand
GTTGATCTGTTTCTCCTACACATTGTACCAGTCTCCTAGGTTTACACGAGATGTCAACCTAAAACTATGGCGCGATAGGTCGGCTGGAGACTTGGGTTCAACCCGGTAACCGGGGTGGTGGTGTGTGTGTGGGGGGGGGGGGGTCGCCCCTTTTTTCTTTTCTTTTTACGATAAATGTCACGGGCGGAGAAGGGTAGACGACTAATGAGACTTTTAACCGAGTTTGACTCTTCATCTCCACACCACCTCTTTTGTGTGTGTTTGTGTGTGTGTGTGTGTGTGTGTGTGTGTGTGTGTGTGTGTGTGTGTGTGTGTGTGTGTGTGTGTGTGTGTGTGTGTGTGTGTGTGTGTGTGTGTGTGTGTGGTGTGTGTGTGTGTGTGTGTGTGTGTGTGTGTGTGTGTGGTGTGTGTGTGTGTGTGTGTGTGTGTGTGTGTGGTGTGTGTGTGTGTGTGTGTGTGTGTGTGTGTGTGTGTGTGTGTGTGTGTGTGTGTGTGTGTGTGTGTGTGTGTGTGTGTGTGTGTGTGTGTGTGTGTGTGTGTGTGTGTGTGTGTGTGTGTGTGTGTGTGTGTTGTGTGTGTGTGTGTGTGTGTGTGTGTGTGTGTGTGTGTGTGTGTGTGTGTGTGTGTGTGTGTGTGTGTGTGTGTGCCACGTGTGTGTATGCGTGTGTGTGTCTTTTCTTTGCTACTTGCATCCACCAATCACACACAAACGCGCACACACACGTAGGTTGCTAGTTAGCCTTGAGGACTACAACGGTCGCGTGCTGATCGCCGTCGGAAGTGAAAAGGTGTACTCGGGCAGGGCGTACTCGTCGCTGACGCGGTCCGTCAACTCCGCTGCCATTAGCGACACACGGCTCACCGCCCACGGTGTGCATCAGATGCCCACGGGCGAGGGCATCGAGGTCAGCCTGCCCCAGGAGTTGGTGAGGAGAGGTGTGGGTAGTATCGAGAACGGGGAGGTCGCTGGCTCAGTGCAGATTCAGTTCTCCATCTTCTCCGGCAAGGCGCTGAACTTCTTCCGAGATCCGGTAAGGCAGCAACAGCAGCAGCAATGTCATTGCAATGTTTTTTGTATTGTATTGTATTTTATTCTTTTACTTGGGCATTCCCGACAGACCCTAAGGTCTTCTTACAGGGTGCCCAAGATGAATGAAATTGTTTAGTTGCTGGCGAAATGAATTGGGAATATGATTAGTGTGAAGGTCGCCATGTTCACGCCGTGCTTCACGGTGGCATGTGGTAGTATGCATGCATTTACTGTAGCAGCACTGAACTCAGTGTATACAGCGACATAGTCATAGTGTCTGCTCTAGGATATCAAACCATGTGGGTACACGTGTGTACCCGGCACAACCACTGCCACCGGGTCACAGCCGGGTCCGTTCAAGTGCGGCTTCTGCATGTACAGCAGCCTATGATCAGGGAGTTGTAAATATTTGAGGGCTCCCCGATGTACGTTGTATTCCGAACCGGGTCACAGGTGACCGGGTGTTCTTTTTCCAAACGGGTCCAAGTACCCTCCAACTGGGTCGCTGACCCGGTTCTGGAGCACCACACTGAGTCATTGACATTGCATGTACCACTACTGGTGCCTATTGGTAGTCCATGGCGCCCCTATAGTGTACAAGGCATTGGCCGGATTTTTTGGCGGCGACTGTAGAACAATTTTCCTTTGTTTCTCCAAGTTCTGTTAGCACTAGGCTTAGTTGAATGTCCGGAGGGGCATATCCTGGGGTCTGGGTTTTTTTTTAACTAGTTACACTTTCAACTCTCACCGTACATGTACAGTCAACTTTGTGTGTGTAGCTACACTCGGCGGGGCATCAGAAAAGTGTTCTTATTCGCGAAGTGCCGTTATACCCGAAGTCTTATTATATGTATACAGTTAGATGGGTCTTTGCTCTGGGCATGGGAATTCTGTCGTTATTCGCGAATTCTCGTTACTGTAAAAGCCATTATTCTAACAAGGTGCATATATAACGATTTCCCAAAATTGA
>NW_027044978.1:0-10000 GCF_964019385.1 Sycon ciliatum | reverse complement strand
CACCGTCACCACAGATACTGAAGCAGCCAAAGGATGGTGTTGATGCGGTACGCTCCCCACATACTATATATATACATTTTTGTATTGAAGTTTATTACCGAGCTTTGCCAAATGTGTGTGACATCTCATTGTGACATAGTTCATCACGATCCAGCAGCCTTCAGTGGGTGTGCTTTCTTGTGTATGTGTGGCTGGAATTCACTTCTAAACGCTTTTTGTTATCTGCTTGGGATGGCTGCAATGAAAATGGAAGTGACTGAAAGCCCCATCCTAGCAATGGTGAATGCCTTCGGTGAAAGAAGTGAGATTGAACTTGAAGAAAAGGCTGCTGACATTTTTTACATGCCATTACTGTACGCCAGCGCCCAAGCTGTCAGAAGAATACGGTTGTTAATAGATATGCAATTTTGATCAGGTGATCACGTGTGAACGGCTGCAATACCTAGGGGTGCCAGGGGTGGCCAAAATGTGTAGATTGCGAGATACTAATAAGGGCAAGGCCACAACAAAGTGACAGCCCTTGAGCGCATGCTCTCTCATTAATTTGTGGTAGGGAAATCCGTGGAGAAGTCTGTGCTTGGCTATTCCTATTGTGGAATATTCCGTGCAGGTGCATCCTGGAAACCTGCTGGCACCACTGCTACTGCCGCCGTTGCCACTGCTGCTGCTGTTGGCACTCTTGATGTTTGGTGTATCCTGTTCAGTTCTGATCTCCATCTTGCTGTTCATCGTTGTGTATTGTCACTGTTTGTCGTCGTCGCCGTTGTTGTCTTTGCTCCGATGCATACATTAGGTGGATTACTTCCCTGTGGCGATTGAGGACTTCTCTGCTGCTGTGGCAGTTCATGAAGATGATCTGTGTAAGCATCATGTGTGTTTTCCTGTGTTCAGTCCACCATGTGCCACCTCATCAGTGCTGGTTGTGATGTATTGTAAATGTTTTTCTGTTTTAATATAAAATATCATACTAATACTGCCAACGGTGTTTAGTTTACTGGAGTTTTACTGCAATAGTCCTTGCTCTATTGTAACTGTGATCGCTATGTTAATAATTGTGTGCGTTGTGTTGTGTTACCCTTGGGGTATGTGATAATAGTGACATGATTGTACATGTCTATGTGTGCATCGTTTGTGTTTGTCCATGCAGTCGAGTCTGACGACGACGAGGACTATAAGTCTTGTTCTGAGGGCAGTGTGCACTCTGGATCAATGACGTGAGTGAGCCAGTTGGAGTCGCAAATCGTCTGAATTATCTTTGTGTGCTCTATTCGGATATTCCATCCTTTCCAATGTGGAGGTTTCCAGTGTTGTATATCTTTAGGAGAGAGAGAGAGAGAGAGAGAGAGAGAGAGAGAGAGAGAGAGAGAGAGAGAGAGAGAGAGAGAGAGAGAGAGAGAGAGAGAGAGAGAGAGAGAGAGAGAGAGAGAGAGAGAGAGAGAGAGAGAGAGAGAGAGAGAGAGAGAGAGAGAGAGAGAGAGAGAGAGAGAGAGAGAGAGAGAGAGAGAGAGAGAGAGAGAGAGAGAGAGAGAGAGAGAGAGAGAGAGAGAGAGAGAGAGAGAGAGAGAGAGAGAGAGAGAGAGAGAGAGAGAGAGAGAGAGAGAGAGAGAGAGAGAGAGAGAGAGAGAGAGAGAGAGAGAGAGAGGTGTTATTGGCGGTGGTGGTAGTGCTGCTGCTGTTGTTGTTGTTTTTGAATTCGTTTTTCTCACGATGTTGCTGCTGCTGCTGCTGCTGCTGCTGCTGTTGTTGTTGTTGTTGTTGTTGTTGTTGTTGTTGTTGTTGTTGTTGTTGTTGTTGTTGTTGTTGTTGTTGTTGTTGTTGTTGTTGTTGTTGTTGTTGTTGTTGTAGTAGTATTTTGTATCAGAGATTGAATTTTATGCAAGTATCTGCACCTGTTCTTACTGTTGTGTTGGCAATCTTGATTTTTTCATTTTTTTTGTGCCTTTTCTGGTGTCCTGTGTCTTTCCAATGGCAGTGCTTCAGTTACAAGTACAAGTGCCGTGCAGAGAAGTCTTTCTAGTACTAGACTGGATATCACCAAGTTCCACGCTGATTTCCACGTGAAGAAGGTCAGTGTGGCTGTCTGCTTATTATGTGTGTGTGTGTGTGTGTGTGTGTGTGTGTGTGTGTGTATGTGTGTGTGTGTGTGTGTATGTGTGTGTGTGTGTGTTTGCGCACGCGCACGCATGTGTGCGTGTATACGTGCCTGGGTGTGTGGGTGTGCATGCATGCATACGTATGTTGGTGAAGTGTATAAGATTGTTCTTGTGAGGATTACTGCATAACAATCGTTTGTTGTGTCTGTCTTTGCAATCATCGCCATGCACAGGTGGCCCTGACGGTGTCCCAGCGGGAGAGTGAGGGAACGGACCGCGCTCGTGTCGAGCTGGCCATTACCGACCTGAATGCTACGGTGTCACAGCGTGAGTATGACCTGGCTGTTGATGCCAAGGTTGGTCAGCTGTCTGTCAGTGATCCTACCATTGCCAGTATGGATGCGGACGGTGGTTCGCTGTGCATACTGCACAGTGACCCGGGTACTGATCTCATCACCGTCAAACTTGTCCAGGTATGGTTATCCGCATTGTGCCCTCGCACACTGCGCGTGCTCGTTCATTAACCTAGTGTTTAGTTTGCAGGGCATGGCCTTGCAGTTAGTTGCACTGCTTCTCAGAAAAAAGAAAAACTTGTTTTGGGCGCACTGCCACACCTCTAACTTGTGCCGCTGCTCACTTCACATCTAAAGTTACATACTCGACGTTTCGGTCTTAGACCCTGCATCGGGAATCAGAATGCTTTGAGAACTGCTCGTCTTCAAGTTGGTCCTCTATCCTGAGCTGACCGCGTGCGAAGGCTCACATGTATTCTTGACTGACCTTTGCTGATTTTCGCGCTAGACATTGAGCTACGGACCTCTCCCTGATCTTCATGCAGAGTAGTAGTAGTAGTAGTAGTATTTATTATTTTACTTGGGTATACCCAACAGGCCTATGGCCTTCTTACAGGGTGCCCAAGGAGTCTTGGACGTGCCTGAGTGCTGGTGCAGTTACAATATTCCTTTGCGTTTCTACTGTGTTACCCTATGTGCTACTGCTGCAGGCAAAGAGTGATGGTCCTGACTTTGCTGAGAGGTTTCACAGCACAGCGACAAACATTGACATGGAGATGTCGTCGATACATGTCACTGCACACCAGCAGTCGCTCTTTAACCTCATGGAGTTTGCAGACAGCCTGAAGACTCTGCAGTGAGTTGAGTAGTAGTAGTATGCTGTGGTGGTGATGGTGGTGGTATGGGGGGGGGGGGGGGGGGTGTTTCGGGGAGGGGGTGGGGTGGGGTGGGAGGTAGCCCCCGTTAATACTGATAGCTGTATCCAGGGGGAGGGGGGGGGGGTGTTGTTTCGGGGAGGGGAGTTGGGGGTAGCCCCCGTTGGAATTATAGCTGTACCTGTATACACAGAGAGATCACCTAGGAGGTAACCCCCAATTTAAGGGTCGAATTGTGTTCAAGATTATCTGTGAAATTTGGCGCGGCATTAGTTAAAAATATCGAATATCTGAAGAACTGTTCACAATTCCTCGAACGACACCTAATATTTTTCTGAACCACGGCAGATAATGGGAACCCTATAAAAAGACCAGAGCTCAATCAGGCAATGTGACGTTACCAACCAGGGATCTAAATGTAGACGATGCTCACGACATAGACGATAACCGAAAGCCAAGGTCAGAGAAAACCAAAACAGAAGACCAATAGTCTCTAGAAATGTGATCTGGCATGCCAGAGTTGATTATGGTTCCCTGAAAAGAGAGACAGGAGGATCACAATCAAAACACCAGTAAGAGCAGTCCCGAGGGCGACGCATACTCTTCTTCTTGAACGGGCGAACGCAGACAGCACACTTCTGAGATTGTTTGACCTTGTTGGAGAATATGTTGGCCATGCAAACGTTGATCAAGACCTACACGACCAGGACGCCTTCTGGCGGTGAATCCTGCAACCAGTGACTCAGTAAGTTGGAGTCGGAATTCCTTTGGGGCAAGTCTTGGTGCACTGGCTGTGTGTTTCATGATCAGTTATGCGTTCGTAAGTGCCATGTGCAATCACCGAGGAAAAGGTCACCTTCCACCATTTCCTTGTTTTTCTCCTCACAGTGTACATGCAGTACAGTACTGGCAACTGAAATCTGACCCCCTTGCCGGGGCGCCGCGCCGCCAAGGGGGTCAGATTTCAGTTGCCACCACTGTAGTAAGTGCAGTACTGATCTTGAAGATCCACCCCGCCCATGAACTGATTGTAATCCACAATACACGGCGGTACGGGGACATCCAGAGCTGGATGCTGGCCGTCTGTGACAACATTGCGGCGTACAGTTTCATTTCCTGTTGCTGGATGGCACGTGCTGAGGAGAGTTACATCTCTAGTATCTTTCCAATGTGGTGCACAGTAAAAATTTGAAACGTCTCCGAACTGACTCTCCTTGCCTCAAGGGCTTGATGGCCTTTGGATCGATGGTGTGTTTGGGCAAATATTTACGGTTACGTCGCACTGTTTCAACAACTTACATCCACGAGTGAGGAGATCAACAATCAGGTCAATACCAGTATAGAAGTTGTCCGTAAAAACTCTGTGGAACTTTCCATAGAGTCCTACAGTCAGTTGCATCACGACAAGATACGACAGACGGTGTTCCACAGCATTGTTCTGTTTTCCAGAATAAATGGAAAAGCGCCAGACGTAACCCGTCGTACTGCTCGTAAGCAGCCATAGCTTGACACACCGCGTGTGGGGTTGGTTCTTGATGTACTGCTTCGAAAATGTCCTGCCTTTGAATGGCACCAATGACTCATCTATCGATAGATCCCTCCCGAGCGACCGAAGCCTTTGGAAACGGGCATTCAGCGGCTCAACAAAGTGCTGCACCTTGGACGTACGTGACTGGGGATCAGCGGCTGTATTATCGGACAGGTGCTGATACTGTAGCGGCTTGCGGAAGCGCCGGACTGGCGGAATTCCTGCCACAGATGCATTGTGTAATATACTGTTCTTGTTCCAGTAGTGTCTCATGTACGGCATTGGTGCAATGATGACACCAAGAAATGCATTAATTTCCGAGACAGTAGTATCCGTCCATGGCTGGGCGTTGGACTGCTCTGTAAAATGGTTGGTTTCAGTAACCAGCGGTATCTCCAGATCAGATTGAAAAGTACAATGGTGTTAAAACAGTACCCACAGCAATATCAATAATCGGGCCAGGTGGAGTAGATGGCGCAAAATCCTTCATCTGGGGTGCGGCATCAGAACCACTCCAATCCGAGTTATCCTCTGCATGCACATTTGCAGCATTGCCAACTGCACCCCCACGTCCCCTGCCACGTGCTGTTCCTCTGCCATGGCCACGATTGACTCCACGACCTCTTCCTCGAGCACGAGCACTGCCACGGAGACACCCACGTGTTATACCACGCTAGTGTGTAGTACTACTACAGTTGCGCTCGGTGAAATCCGGCCCGAAGTGCAAAGCCGGCGCCGCGAAGCCAGCTCCCATTACATCACTGGCGATTTGTGTGTATGAACTCAACTGTACGCACCTCGTGTAAAAGTTCGGAGTTCACGTGTTGCATTCTAAAAACAGTTCAAAATTTCTTTCATTCACTTCACTCAAGCACAGCAGGATCTTCTCGATAGTGGAGTACCCAACATCCTGTTTCAACCTCCCTGCTCGCTGGACATGAATCCAATCGAGAATATGTGGGCTCTTCTCAAGAAGAGAATAATTCTACATCGCTGCGAGAATGCTGACCAGCTGGTGCAGGCAGCCTGGAGTGGGACTCGTTGGGTCCTGGCACGGTTTCCCCATACGTGGAGTCAATGTCACGTCGTGTTGAAGCCCTAATCGAAGCTGACGGTGGCCACACAAAATATTGAAGCCCTGCTGTTCTGTGTATGAAATAAACTGCTTCGAAACGATCTCCGTGTTCTTTACATGTGCTGAACTGAAATGAATGTTACACTTGTCTTTGTTTGGCGCGGTTTTTTACACTTTGGTGTAAGCATGCATGCGTATGAGTACAGCACATGCACAGTTCATACGGCACACGCGCATACTAGCACTTGTACAACTTTGAGGGCGTTTAGGGGGCCGCATCAGTACTGGGCGCCAGTTATGCACTTCGGGCCGGATTTCACCGAGCGCAACTGTAGGTTCGTCATCCGACATTTCAGATACATCGCCATCTGAGTCCGACTCAGTTGGGGAGTAGTCCCCATTGGGACTGTTAGGTATATCTGTGTGAGCAATGAGAAGACTGAGGTCAGTGAGGAGGATAGTGCGTATACATGTACCTGTATTCTGCTCGAAAAGCCTTGTGCAGATGGCTGGGTGGAATTGAGTTTTCTGGTGCCAATGACAACTTTCGTGCTAAAAGTGTGCGTGTTTGTGTGGCAAGGGCAGGAAGAGTTCTGGCCTTGCTCTGTCTGCTTTTCTGACCTCTAAATCCCCAAAACATCCTTGTGGATTTGTGTGAAGTGTCTGTATGACGGGTCTATGCTATTCTTCTGTGTGCATGTATATAGGCCGAAGCTGGGAGGAGATGATGGTGGCAGCGAAACCTTGGACGACGGCGGAAGTGGAAGTGCCGCTACGGGTAAGTAGGTCTGTTGTCAGCAGAGTTGGTGTTTTCTTCCACTTGTTATCCTTGTGGTGCTTTGTGAGGTTGTTGGTCAGGGATTTTGATTTCAAGCACATTTACTGCTGTTGTCTTATGGTACTATACAGTTAGTCGGTTAACAGTGCACTGTGGCTCTCTGCTGCTCAGGTCTCTGTAAAGCAGACAAGCATTACCTCAATGCTCTTATTACCAAGGAAATCATTGTTTCTGAACACAACAACGCGGTTGTTGAGCCAGCCCTGTGGGGAAGAAACTTCTCTTCCGGTGGTGACAGCCATTCTCTCTCTCATTCTCTCTCTCTCTCTCTCTCTCTCTCTCTCTCTCTCTCTCTCTCTCTCTCTCTCTCTCTCTCTCTCTCTCTCTCTCTCTCTCTCTCTCTCTCTCTCTCTCTCTCTCTCTCGCTCTCGCTCTCTCGCTCTCTTCCTCCCTCCCTCCCTCTCCCTCTCCTCCTCTTTTTTATCATGTCACAGATGAGAAATCGGCGGCTGTGTCACGGCAGCTGACAATAGCGTCCATTGAGCAATCGGACGAGTTCATCAAGCTCCTTCTCAAGGCCAAACTGCCATCCGTCCGTCTACAACTTGCCAGTGATCGCAGCGTTATTGCTGTGGCTGAAATACGAGGTGAGGAACAGCTTCAGTATTGCTTCTGCTGTTGCTGTTGGCAACATGGTCTGCTGTTGCTATTGCCAACAGAGACTATGCGAATGACATCATTGTCAGTTCTGTGTATGGAGTGGCAAACCAGCACTTGTCCTGTTGCCACTCCATACGAAACACCGCAAGTGATCACCTAATTGCACTACCTACATAAGCTGTGGTTCAACATGTTTATCCATTCACACACGGCGTGGCTCGCAAGAACAGAATGGTGATAATCATCGCGATCGTCTTTGGGGACTACGGCTGCTGAACGCCTTACCTTGGGTGTACATTTGCCATACCAGAACAGGTGTGGGAGAATCACACACCCTAGCATGCAGGTAGACAGATACAGGTAGTTACATGCAAAATAGGAAAGGAGAAAGCTACTTGAGAGAGAGAGAGAGAGAGAGAGAGAGAGAGAGAGAGAGAGAGAGAGAGAGAGAGAGAGAGAGAGAGAGAGCTCAGATTCCACAACACAGTGCATATTTGGTAAGGTTCTCATTGTCTTGTTGGTATTCTGTGTGTCCGTGCATAACTACCGGTACTTACATTTGTTTTCCTGCATGTTATGCTGATGTTGGTTAGGTATTGAGTCGACAGTGAAAATGCAATACAAGTACATGAACGTTGCGGCCACGTTGAGTGAGCTAGTCGTCCAGGACCCTCAACCGGGAGCCATACACCAACAGGTGGGTGATGGTGGCAAGGTGTGATATGTCCGGGGTGACTCCCACCATGTTCTGTCATTACGCAATCGCTCACTGTGCATAGCAGTTCAGTTTCATTGACGATACTGGCGGTGAACCTGGCCATGCCATCTTCCATGAATCTGCCATGCCAGGATTAATGATAATGTTTTCAAAGTCATCCATTGGTAGTGAACGAGAAAGGAGTTCCAGTTGTTATGACGAGCTTTTAGCACCACAACCAAAGCGGTAACTTGTGATTTTCTTCAGAGTGATGTTTTGTCGTACCCTACGCAGGAGGTATGCTGCCACTATTTTACACAGCAAACAATGCATGTGTGTGTGTCTGTGTGTGTGTGTTTGCATGTGTGTGTTTTTGTGTTTGCATGTTCGTGTGTGTGTGTGTGTGTTTGTGTGTTTGTGTGTGTGTGTGTGTGTGTGTGTTCGTGAGTTTGCGTGGGTGTTTGCGTGCATGTTTGTGTGTTCGTGGGTGTTTGTGAATGTGCGTGCGTGTCTACGTGCTTGTGTGTGCATAGATTGTTGGCCTTGCCAGAACTGGTGAGAAGGTGCTGGACCTCTCGGTGAGGATGTGCGGAGTTTTGCATTTCGATTTCACTGTGCAAGTCATATTGTGCGTTTTTTTCTACTGCCGATTTGTGTTCTCCCAAACGGATGGAAAAGGATCTATATTTTGATTTGGCGATAGCCTCTCCCCTTGCATGCACATGAAGAAGTAGTGCTACAGTGTTTGGTCTGCTCTTGAAGGTCTCGGCCGGGGAGACTCTTGTGCCGTCTTGGAGTTCCCGGACGGGGAGACCATTATTTCCTCTTGGATTTCCCGGCGGTTGGTGAGACTATTTTGTCAACATTTTGGCAACGGCAGGTCGTTTGTGTGGTGCCATGTTATTCATTTGTGCATCGTTACGTGTGTGTGCTGTATTGCATTGTAATTCGATTGTTGTTGCTGTTGGCTCTGCTGTGCAGTTTGACAAGTACGACGATGCCACAACTGGAGAGAAAGCGTTTGACATGGATAGCAGGGACATGGCCGTCAAGGTCACTCTTGGACAGTTGCAGTTTGTTTTCATCAATGCCTTCCTGCAGCGTTGCCTGGTAAGCCTGTTCAGAAAGTTGATAATATGACTGTTGTCTCTGCCGTTACGCTGTGCACGCTCCCAATGTGTTGTGTGTTGTGTGCCTGCTCCTTAACGTTCCTTCCCATTTTACACATTGTGTGACTGTGCTGCCACCTTTATTTTCCATTTGCTCTGTGGTGCTCCTGCTCATTTTTTCATCTAGTATTTTCCTGTTTGGCGCGCATGAGCAGTGGTGATACCGAGACCCTTGGTCGGTTTAACTGCTCTTGCGCCGCCTCCACTGCTTCGGCTGCCATCGCTATGTGTATCCCTGTGCGTTTTTGCCGGCGTTTGCACCATGATGGTTTGTAGCTATCTTGTAAAAACAAACACCTGATGGAGGCAACATTCCTACCATATGATTCCATTGACTAAGATGGATAACGTTTTCTTTAACTTGTGTCGGTTTATTTGGACTGAAGTGAAGTTTGTTTCATTGGTTGGGTGTCGTCTCTGCAGGCGTTCTTGAAGGGTCTTCAACTGCGACAGGAGACATTGGATCAGGCAGCACAGGCTGCTGCGACCGGTGCTGCTGCTTCGGTATGTTAACCACGTGTCACACATATTTCTAGAGCTCTCTCTGTCTCTCTCTGTCTCTCTCTCTCTCTCTCTCTCTCTCTCTCTCTCTCTCTCTCTCTCTCTCTCTCTCTCTCTCTCTCTCTCTCTCTCTCTCTCTCTCTCTCTCTCTCTCTCTCTCTCTCTCTCTCTCTCTGTCTCTGTCTCTGTCTCTGTCTCTCTCTCTTTCTACGACTAGTATAAACGGTGCCATTAGATGTGAAAGTAATACCTGTCGTTTGTTGCTGGAATGTTCATATGTTTGGGTTTCAGGAGCATATTTGGAGGAAAGGTGATAATTTACAGCAGTCAT
>NW_027044977.1:0-2000 GCF_964019385.1 Sycon ciliatum | reverse complement strand
TCTAAAACTCGGATGTTGAGCCAATAGTATTCAAGTAAAGAGAAGAGGACTGACTGACTGACAGACTGACTGACTGTGAGTCATATCTCATAACTTATTGCTCCTTTCTCCTAACTTGAAAAGGTAATCTGCTGTGTTTTAACTCTACAACAAGTAAGATTGGAGCTCTTGGTGTGGGGAAGTGAGAAGGCATTTGTCAGCCTCGCGGATGTATACCAAAGCAAAGTTTGAAAATGCAAGGGTCGTTTTGGAGTCTGTGACGGATAATCACCCAAACGTGTATGGATCCAAATGGATGAAACAGTAAGCGTTGCCATGATTGTGTACTGGCTGTGCTGTAGCACGTATGCCGTATTATGGTTTTGAACGCTTGCAAGGCTTTTGTTCCTTTCTGAGCATTTCTCTACATTTGAACCAGTAAAGATGGTTATAGTGCAAGAGTTACACTCCCTCCTCCACCCCCCACCCCCTCCCCGTGCTCAGGGCATCAATGGACCAGACCCTGAAGAGGTGATCCCCAGACAGACAAACAAACGCTTACACATACACACACTTAACTCTCACATCCGTATCTGCTCATCGCCAGTTCACTATCATTGTTTTCTCTCATTTCTGTAAAATATACACAATCTGCGGACAGCATGATATTTCGTCCTTTGTGGACTCCTCAACGCAGCACAAAGAAAATGAGGCCGAACCTGATAGCAGCGAAAAAATAAATTTTCCAAAGCCAGATTTAAACCAGGCCCAAACGTACCTTGCCAGAGTGCTCAAACTGACGAGTCAGTGAGCTCTGTGTAATGCAAACAGCAAAGGCACTAGAAACGTTACGGAGAGTTGAGGTAGCTTTGGATAGGGCTTGACGTACCTCGGTACAGAGCCTTGAACAAATTAAATGTAATGCTAACAGCAATTTCTTCTCTTCATTGTGCGTGTGTGCCCAGGCACGTGGTGTGTCCCGTGATAGACATTATCAACCTGGACACGTTGGAGTATCAAGCATCTCCCCTCGTTAGAGGTGGATTTACCTGGGCTCTGAACTTTAACTGGGAAAGCATTCCATTCAGCGGTGGCCGGGAGCACGAAATGATCGAACCGGCAAGGTATGTGTGTGCATGTATGTGTGGGAGTGGGGGGGGGGGGGGGGGGGGCATGCGTGCTTGCATGCGTATGTGATTGCAGGGTGTGTGTGTGGTACGAATGGCACATTGGTGTACTGTACTGTTTCCTTCCACTGGCTAGTTCTGGTCGTCGTCTTCATTCCTTCGTCCTCTTACATTTCCTCTACTCTCTTTCTCTGTCTGTCTCTGTCTATCTCTGTCTGTCTCTGTCTGTCTCTGTCTGTCTCTCTCTCTCTCTCTCCTCTCTCTCTCTCTCTCTATTTCTCTCTCTCTCTCTCTCTCTCTCTCTCTCTCTCTCTCTCTCTCTCTCTCTCTCTCTCTCTCTCTCTCTCTGTCTCTCTCTCTCTATATATATATATATATATCTCTGTCTCTCTCTGTCTGTCTCTCTCTCTCTCTCTCTCTCTCTCTCTCTCTCTCTCCCTCTCTCTCCCTCTCTCCTTCTCCCTTGCGATAGGTCTCCCACGATGGCCGGAGGTCTGTTTGCCATTGATCGGAGCTACTTTTTTGAGATTGGTGCGTACGACAAGGGAATGGACATCTGGGGAGGCGAAAACCTGGAAATTTCATTTCGAGTAAGCCACATAAACTGTACTTTCGCCGAATATATTTTATTTTTGAGAGCTCGGGGGTCTAAGAAAATAGACTTACCGGTATGTTTATAGCTGTAGGGTGGGTAAAGGATGCAAACATCACTATGCAGACTTCACTAAGCACCATACCTGTGGGCTGGCGTACTTCTGTATTCCCTATCTGTAGATATTGCCTTCACGTCGATTATTCTCCAGTACATGTATATTCTGTGACACAATGAGAAAGACTAACAAACGGTTGTCTATCAATCTTCAAACTGCACTTTCCTTCCACATCGGTTCATGT
>NW_027044976.1:0-11000 GCF_964019385.1 Sycon ciliatum | reverse complement strand
GGGCACGTTCAGACTACCGTGATTCCCGTCAAACCGTGAATGGCGATAAACCGTGATGGACATTCACACTACCCATAAATTACCGTAACCAGTACGTAAGTTTTGCAGCTCTCACCGCGGCACTGAGAAGGGATTTTCCCTTTGTCCCAGCCTGAGCACTCTTTTTACTGCCGGAAAAGGTTTACTGCCGCAGCAGGCGCGGCAGTAAAAATTTCCACTGGTAACGTGACAGTAACGTGACATGATCAAATCACCTAGGAAACTTTCCCATTCCGTCACTTTTTATCGGTAGTCTGAAGGCGCCCTAGGCGCGTTCAGACTACCGATAAAAAGTGACCGATAGGGAAAGTCGCCAAGGTGATTTGATCACGTGACGTTACTGGCACGTTACCGGTGGGAAAGTTTTACTGCCGCGGCTGATGCGGCAGTAAACTTTTACCGGCAGTAAAAAAGTGCTCAGGCTGCATGCGCGCTGCGAAAAAAAGGGAAAATCCCTTGTCAGTGCCGCGGTGAGAGCTGAAAACTAAGTTACTTCCCGGTCACGTTAGTTTGTTATCGGTAGTGTGAATGTCCTTCACGGTTTATCGGCATTCACGGTTTGACGGGGTTCACGGTAGTCTGAACGCGCCCTAAGGAGTAGTGGAAATTGTCGTGACTCGCGACATCATAAAGATCCCGACTCAACGGACATGAAAGACATTTACGTTTTTTGATTTGGAAAGTTTGTTTCTTTGTTTCTTTCTCAAACAAGATCTAATTTCAACGGAAAAAGGCAGCTGCATCCACAGGCAGCTGCGCACAAAGAAGATGCATAAAAATGGCGACCACGACCTTCAGTTACGTGGCATGGTAACAAAAGGAACTAGTGCAGCGACAAACAGAAATGGAGAAGAAGTGAACAGCAAGGAGAGCGAATCGCTAAAATGCACTAGCCTACTGTCTGTACAGTCATCAGTCCTGGAAATCGCCTAGTTAGGACAATGTGTATGTACGGGTCCCACGTGATGAAAACATTACGTCAGAAGGAGAAATATAACGCCAAGGCGGAGCTGGACCCTGTCTCACAGCACGCGGTGGTCATAACAAAAGGGAAAATGAACTTTTTTTCAAAAAATCTCCGTTCCTTTCCTTTCGTCCTGCATTTGTTTTACTTCCGTTTTTGATTGTACAATGTCACTCAACTCCTCATCCCCGTCGACTCGTAAGAGAAAGATAACTGGCTATCGCCGACAAAGTCAAGCGCCTGAGCTGCCTCAGCAAACGTAAAAATGGCTTGATTCGAGCGGTAAGTATCCTCTATCCTCTACCTTGTACATTGCTGACTTTCACCTGATAAGTTTCTTGTGTTTGTATCTTTGTGTTGACGCAGGGCATGGAGCTTCATGAAGCTACACACGCCAAGGTGCTAGTTCTGGTGATATCTCCATCAGGTGTTGAGCACCTTTATAGCAGCAGTCCGGTAGACGACTTCTTTCCAGCAATTAAAAAATCGAATTCCCCACCTCCTGCCCCTACAACTCCCACACCACCAACTCCCACCTCACCAACTCCCACCTTATCATGCACTAAGCCTAGCTTTACTCCAGTCGCATGCATAGCACGCCCAAACTCTTACCAGTAAAAATTGATTCACCATCATGTACAAATATTATTACGAGTTGATTCACCATGTATATTCTGATTTTGTTCTAGAATGTGGCATGTGAGAATACCATAATTATGCCATATCGTCAAAGGCACACATTTGGAGTTGAAACGAGGGATTCTTAGTAAAAAAAACATAGTTTATCATTGTTGATGAAGATAATAAACGAAGGTGCTCAACATTTATGACAAAATCACCGGCAGTGGGGGCACAATCACTTGCACACGACACAACATAGCGGCGTAGCAGCTCATCCATGCATCCATCTGTGAAGCGACTAAGTTTATCATAAGTGCGGTGGTGGTCCTTGGCCTTGTGGGCCCAGTCCAGCTGATGCGGCGAAGAAGAAGTGTAGCCTTGACTGAAACAAAACTCTCTGTACACAAAAGGCCAAAGAGTCTTGACAATAGCCTAGATTAAGTTCATCTCCCAGTGAAGGCCTCCACTTTGCGACACAACCCAGTTGAACTTACCTGCAGGGATGCTACCCAGCACATTCAAATCTCCACTCGCTACCCTGCCCTGTACATGAGTGCTTACACGGCTACGCAATGATGCTAGGCTGCCAGACACATTCAAAGAGTGCTGCCTACAGTAGCCCACCAACGACTCCTTGCTCATGCTACCTACATCTAAAATGCCTGCGGCATGGTACGCTGCTTTCCTGGCCTCATCTCTACTTTGAGCAATGGTGGTACGCATCAGCGAATATGGAAGGCCATCACAGACAATGGTAAGCCACTCTCTACAGCCCTGCTCACCAACACATTGTTTCACACCTGCACTTGTCCCAATTTCCCTCAGGAGAACACGCACTGCCTCATGTGAATTGGGGTTCACAAAGACAGGCTCAAGCAATCCTACATTTGCCGGAGGGACAGGAGGAGAATCCAACTGCACTGAGCGTGTTGCCCTAACCCGCCCTACATTAACCCAGCCACTGTCTGCTACAAGTGCGATCCTGCACCCACTGTCGGGGAAGACGGAAGACGGAGAACTTCAGTCCGGGACACTCGAGAAAGACCGCTGCTTCTGCGATAGCAGCCCTGATGTTTGTGACTGCACACTCTGAATTGCTACATTTGGCGCATGCTACGTTTTGCTGCCCCTGCGGACGACTGCACTGAAAGTGGCGCCGTCATGCCACACACAAAAGCCTCTACTACGGGATTATAGGAGCGGGAAGTGATGCGCCCAGCGGGGATGCCCAGCAATGACTCCACTTTCCTACTCTCCTTTGAGTGGCTAATGGCGTCTAGAGTTTCCGCAAACAGAAACTTATTCTCTATCTTACATATCTCATTAACTACCTTTACCCTACCATGGTCTGTCGCAAGAAGCTCATCTAAAAATTCCCTTGACTTCAATAACCCCTCAACCTCCTTCTGCAACTTCTCCCCTAAATCCCTTAGTTCCTCACAGTCCCCACACCCTACTACTAATGCCTCACAGTCCCCACACCCTACAGGTTTGTTTTCTGGGAGTGGGCTAGGTGGGGCCGTGAGGTACCTCACTTGGAGATGGAACCTTGAGCGAGTCTGCGGACGTCCTTGGTGGTGCATACAGCTCGTGCTGGACGACTTCTGGCTTGCAGTCGGCCACAGCTCTGCACCCTCTGCAGATCGAGGAAACAGGACGTCGAGCAATACTGGAGAGGACGTTCAGCACAGCCCTTCTCGTTATCGTGTCCTTGGCGGA
Organism: Sycon ciliatum; assembly: GCF_964019385.1. NCBI lineage: Eukaryota > Metazoa > Porifera > Calcarea > Leucosolenida > Sycettidae > Sycon > Sycon ciliatum. The sequence goes on along the minus strand of NW_027044976.1, from coordinate 7,657 downwards.
CGAGGAAGGGCTTTCCCAATCCGAATGGAAAGGGTTAGGACAAGAGTAGTGCTCAGGAGTAACACTAACTCTACGCTTGGAGCGCCGCGTCTGGATACCACTCTTCTTCATTGCCTCAGCTCAATAAACTACGACAAACTGTGATAAATTCGTTCCAAGCGATCTATTTTCTTCACTTTTTGAAAAATCGGCACATGAAAGTGAATTTCTTTTTCACTGGATATCTCAAGGAGTCCTATTACTCTCATTTCCGCATGCACAGAATCTCCGCAACTCAGCAGGTTCTTCCGCATTGGACATGCAAGGGAAAGAAATTTGTTGATTCACGGTGCTTACAAATCCATGTTCACTTTGTGCAGGAAAAAATATGACGCTTGCAGACGCGTACGCACCGTACGTGATTTCCAAGGAAACCTCCGATGCCCTAACTAGGCGATTTCCCAGACCTGGTCATGTAGTTCAGACATGGCACGTGCTTGTTGCCAGGAGATGGCCAATGAGCGGCCAGAATAAGCAGTCAAGATCAGTCGATCTTGACTGCTTAGCCGGTCAAGAACATGTTAACAGCAGTCGTACAGCATCGCGCCGCACATGCGCATTTACCATTTTTCGAAGTCCTTGCCTTGGGCAACATCTCCGACGAGGACTAAAAATGTGTCTCCCTTCTCCAAAATTATTATATACTCACTACTGTCTTGAACGTCTGCAGGGAGACCAGAAACGCCAACCGACCTTGCAGCCGGTCCTGTTTCTCGCGGCGAAACGTACACAAGGGAAGCAGACCTCCACAAGTACATTTTGTACCTGCCCTAAGGCTGCAGCTTCTCAGCACTCGCATTTGAACCTTACTCTGGCAATCACCTAACTCGAAGGTCGGGTTTATTCCGAATCCGTCATATTACTGGTACTAACGTTACTACTGCCTTCACTGTACTTGAATACTTTCATCTCAAAACTGGAAAGTCCCGACCAAACAAATAACTGTTTGTGATGGTCACTGCACACAATGTGACATCAACTCATTTGCCGTCAAGGCTTTCTTTCTGTTTGAATCTCTCTACTGTACTGGGCCTTGTTGTTTGTGAGGTGGGCCTTCTTATCTCTGAAGCGCAATCCTACACAGTTGCGTCGGGCATGCCGCTCTGATCAGGCCCTCGGTCATGTGAGTGATCTTGCCCTCGGTCGCGACGCCCTCGGGGCTACGCCCCTTGGGCGTCGCGACCTCGGGCAAAATCACTCACAGACCTCGGGCCTGATCAGAGCATCATGCCCTCGCAACTGTGTAGGATTATGTATTTAGTGAACACGCAGTCACGTGGTCACGTACACATAACACGTCATACCAAATACGTCATCATGGTCATGCATAACAAGAAAAGGAAAGGAAAGGAAAGTCACGCGTGTTGCAAAACAAATCAAGAGCGCGAAAATACTCACGGGACGAAAACATAACGAAGAATTTGTTTGTGAACAAAATGCAAAGAATAGAGAAACGAGGGATTGCTTCGAAGCTACTTCGAAGTAGAATGAAATCAATCACTAGAAAGGACGATGGGGAACTAGACTTCGGCTAACCCAAGCGTGGAATCAGCCACAACGTAAGCAAGCAAGAGAGTACAAAATCATCGTCATGTAATGCAAATATAAATTGGTTATTCCGAATTCATGTACATGTATTTCATCACGACGTTCGCGACACTCCCCACAACAGAGAAGAAGAGCGATTGTAATTGCAGTAGTGTAGACAAAGTGTAAATGAGTGTGTGGTGATTACTTAGTGTTCAACAAGAGAGTGTACTGTGTATAAATACATTCATGCAGACTATTTACAGAGTTCACAGAGTTATACTGCACCTTGACTTATTAGGTTCTTCAGGTTAGCACGGGAACCAGCGGCTGCTCGGCGTGTTGGTCGAGCTGGTTGTTGCTGTGTAGGTTGTGCAGGCTGTACCGGCTGTGCGGGTTGTGCGAGCGGCGGGTCATCGTGCGCTGCATCGTGATTCTCCGCTTGCACAATTGGGTACAACAGACATAGTGGACGTTGGATCTGCCGCTTGGATGGCAGAACAACTGTTGCAGATCTGATTTCACCATCATTACTGTTGTGCAGTTTGTCAATTCGTCCAATTAACCAAGAGCCGCGTGGCATCTTTTCTTCCTTGACTAGGACAACAGTATCCACGGTAGGTGGATCATGTGCTTGTAGTCTTCCATGCGCAAGTGCAGTCTGACCACGTTCACGTAGCGTGGGTAGATACGAATACTGCCATTCTGACCAAAAAGTCTGTAGTAGGCGTTGACCATCCGTCCAGGCAGTTAGCAATGTGTTAGCCAAAGACGTGTCAGGCTCAAACGTCGGGTCATTACCAAAGTCTCCCTCCATACCAGGAGTGCCCAACTTCGGGTTTAAAGACAAGAAATGGTTGGGAGTAAGAACATTACCAAAATCCAATTCGTTTCCAACGTAGACCAGTGGACGTGCATTAATTATCGCCTCCGCCTCCATTAGAAACGTATTGAGCATATCACGGTTTGGAATTGAAGTGCCCACTGTCTTTCGTAGGACCCTTTTCACTGATTGTACTAAGCGCTCGTATGCGCCGCCCATCCATGGAGACAGCTGTACTATGAATTTCCATTGTATTCCATTCGTAGCACAGAACGAAGTAAAGTCATCGGTGTGGTTCACGTCATTCCAAACTTCACCAATGACGTTCGAGGCAGTGTGAAATTGTTTTGCATTATCTGACAAAACTTCAATCGGCGTACCTCTACGGGCAATAAATCTACGAAAGCCCAGTAGAAATGAGGCTGTTGTCATGTCTTCCATTAGCTCGAGGTGGATTGCGCGGGTAGTCAAACATGTGAACAGGCAAACCCATACCTTGCATTTCTCGCTTTCCTTGGTCATTGTCATTGGGCCGAAGTAATCGATACCAGTGTACGAGAATGGTATGCACCTGTTAACACGCTTGCTCGGCAGTGGAGCAAAATCCGGCATTGGGTATGGTTTCGCTTCCCATTTCTTGCAGTGGTAGCAGCTGTGCAATATTGTCTGCACGGTGGCCCGCCCACGAGTTATCCAGAAACGCTTACGCACCTCCATGAGCGTCTGGCTAGTACCGGAGTGCCGAACGCGAGCGTGGCACAGTTGCACGATTAGCCTCGTGGCAGGATGTTTCCGTGGCAGCAGTATTGGACCAGATTCTGGAAACCTAGCATTCTTCATGCGCCCTGCGCACCGAATTAGGCCGTTGGTATCGATAAGAAGACCGAGTTTGGTAACGAGTTCCATTTTTTGTTTTTTCTGAATTGCATTTTTAATTTCACCAAATTCTTGACCTTGGATAACTCGTACACATTCCATTTCAGCTTCCTTGATATTGGTTGTGGTTAGTTGTGTTTGTTGTTTGCATTTGCCTTGCAGCTTCTGTACTGCCAGTTTCACGTAAGCCATTACGCGTACCGCTTTCGACCAACTGGAATACCTTTCGATAGAGATGAAAGGACCCTCCCCAGAGCAAGAATTGATTGCGACAGATACCTCAGTGGGTGGTTCTGAGGCCATTGCTGCAGCTGTGGCAAGTGAAGGGGATGGAAGTTCACCGAGTGAGCTGGTATCACCGCGTAGCCATTCAGGACCTTCCCACCAGAGTTTGCTGTCGTGCAATGCAGCAGCTGTTGCACCACGTGAGGGAAGGTCGGCAGGATTGCAATCTGTACTGACGTACTTGAACGCAATTGTTGGATTCGACCGAATTTCCATTAGTCGCCGCTGGACAAACACAGATTGCTGGTTCGTGCCATTGATCCAGTGTAGAACACAAGTTGAATCGGACCACAGAACAGTGCGGTGGAGATCAAATGGCAGTGTGTTCTGGAGGAATTTGATAAGCCGAGAACCGATTAGCGCTGCTATCAACTCCAAACGAGGAATTGTCATTTGTTTGAGTGGAGCTACCTTCGTCTTGCTGACGAGCAGGACTGTGGCCACAGCTGTGGCGCTTTCTTCACGGAGATAGGCAACCGTACCGTACGATTTTTCGGATGCGTCGCAGAACACATGAAGTTCGCGGCGAGTGACAGATGCTGGGTCAAGACCAGTGAAACGGTGGAGCTTGACCGTGTCTGCTTTGTCCAGGTCTTGGGCAATAGCCTGCCAATCATCTGCAATGCTGTTGGGAACCGGATCATCCCAGTCGAGCTTTGCTTTCCAGATGTCCTGGATCAGAAGTTTGGCTCGAACAAACAGAGGTGACAGGTAGCCAACGGGATCGTAAAAGCGAGCAGCAGCGGAGATGATGCTGCGCTTGGTGTTGGCGTGTTTGTGAGCCACATTAGGAGAAATGACATTGAGAGCGTCCTCTTTCGTATCCCAAGCCAGGCCGAGGCATTTCACATTGTTGGATGTGGCCTTGTCGAAGTCTGGCAGGGTGTGGTTGAATTCATCACTGTTAGATGACCATTCACGGAGATTCATAGCGGCGTCGTTGAATAGGCTCTTTGCAGAATCATAGAGAGTACTGGCTTCGTCAGCCGTGTTGCGCCCAGTTATCACATTGTCCACATAGGTGGAGTCGCGGATTTCAGAACCGAGCGTGCTGTTGCTGTTGTCGAGATGGTGATGAATGGTGGCAGACAGCAAGAACGGGCTGGAAATAACACCAAACGGGATTCGACAGAAACGATATGTCACCAGGTTTGCTGGTGAGACTGGTTGAGAAATGTCCTTGAGCCACAGAAAGCGGGTGTAGTCCCGGTCTGGTTCGTCGAGGCCCACTTGGAGGAATGCCTTCTCAATATCGCTGGTGATCCCAACAGGGAACAGGCGAAAACGGACCAGTATGCCACCCAGGTCAGGAAGCAAGCTGGGGCCGCTGTGAAGGCAGTCATTGAGGCTGTTTCCATCCTTGTTGGTTTTTGCTGACGCATCGTAGACGATGCGGAGTTTGGTTGTTGTGCTGGCCTGACGCTGGACGCAGTGGTGTGGCAAATAGTGGACCGGCCCAGTGGGCACGGCATTCGGGACTTCCTCGATGATACCACTTGCATGTTGGTCTCTGATTGTCTGGTCGTAGTGTCGTAGGATGTCTGGCTGTGTAGAAAGCCGCTTGATTAGGGAGACGAGTCGACCTCTGGCCAGCTCATAGTTCACTTGCGGAGCTTTTTCCTTCCACGGCCAGTTGACTGTGTAGCGACCGTTTTCTTTGCGTATTGTGGCGTTGAAGTGTTCTCTCACCATGTCGTTGTCTGTTGTTTCTGGGTTGTCATTAATACCCAGACTCTCAAGGCTCCACAGATCTTCGAGTGCAGGTAAGGTGTCATCCGCTATGGAATCCGCCGACAGATGCATGACGGTGTCTGGGGGCGTATCACCAGACACTTTGCCAGACGGAATATACCCTAACTTGGACTCGACCAGCACTAGGTCAGCGGTAACGGATATGACCTGAGGGCCAATGAGGTGATGGTAATGATCACTTCCAATTAGTACGTCGACAACCACGCTCTCTGTTGCAAGGGGCGTGGGTTCAGCAAGATTTACAGACTGCAGAACCGGATATTTGGTGTAATCGAGTAGAAAGCGTTGGATGGGACATGTTATGTTGTCGACTACGTTGGCTATGACCGTAACGGTGGAGCCATCATCACACCCGACAGAGAGTTGCACACGTGGCAGACAGACAACCTTGCGGGTACTGTCGCCAAAGCCAGCCATGGCGATGGTGTCTGAACCATTGGCATCAAGTTGAAGTGCCTGTTGTGCTTCCTGTGTAATAAAAGACCGTGACGACCCAGTGTCAAACATGAGCCGCGCGGGCTGGGTAATTGTGGTGCCGCCAATTGTGGCTACTGCTGTTTGCAGGATGACTGCATCCTGCTGTTGGCTGAGACAGCTAGGAGCTGTGACACATGTTGTGTTGGCTTTGATTGGTGGTTTCGATTGTTGTTGTTGGTGGCCAGTTCCGAATTTGGAAGGGCAGAGACTGCGGTGGTGTCTCTTCTTGTGGCAATGTGCACAAGCCCAGGGGTTCGGACAAGCCGGAGCCATATGGCTGTCCCGGAAACAAATGAAGCACCGACCCTGGATTTGCTGGCGTCTGGTCTCTAAAGTTCTGTACCGGTCACATTCATCTGTGTAATGGGCTTCCTTGCAAAAGAAGCATTTTGCGCGTTGTGGTTTCTTGACCGAAACTGCCAACGTCTGGACTGGCCGCATGTCGCCAGTGCTGGCATTCGTGGATCGCGGTGCAGTCATGCTTGGCTGTGCAGAACCGACTGATGTTGGTCGAGCTGCTGCTTCCTTTGCCATGATATAGTCATGTAAATGTTTGCGGAGGCGGTCGGCGGACCACGTCTCCTCACCTTTAGCTAATTCCAGTTGAAACGTGGCAGGACTCGGCAGCTTTGACGTGATCAGAGACACAAAAATCCCTTGGTCACAGTCTTCGCCAATAGCACTGAGCGCCCGGATGTGTTTTTCAACTGTGTCGTACAACTGGCGCAGTGATGTGGCCGTGTCATAGGCCGGTGGCAGATCGACCAGGGCTGAATAGTGGGCATTCAGCACCATTTGCTGCCTGCCGAACCGTTCTTTGAGTAATTCGACAGCAATTGGGTAGTGGTCGTTGTCGAGGACGATCCCATCAAGGACGTTGCGTGCCGTGCCCGACAAACATGTTTTTAGATACGCCAGTTTCTCTGCGTGGGATAAAGACGGGTTCTCGTGTACCGTGGATTGAAATACATCCCAGAATTCGGAAAATTTGAGGACATCACCCCTGAAATTTGGTAATTCCAGTTTTGGTAATCGTACATGATGGGGATGCGTGGACTGTGATTCGGAATGCCCAGGAGCATTGTTGGTGAGTGTATGGATGGCATCCAATAGAGATTGTGTTGTTTTGTTTTGCACATTGACAAGGTTTTGAATACCATGCGGATCCTCCGCTGGCAATGGGGCTTGGACCATCGCCATTTGTTTATTGTGTCTGATTGCCACTTGTTTTAATTTTCTGATTTTTGAGACCGCTGATTCTACCAAGACTGTCATTCCATTAATTTCCAGTTTCAGTGATTCAACTTGGGCACGTTGTCCCTTGGTGGATGCGGGCATTTGAGCAACACCATTCGAAAATTGATTCAATTTGATTTCTAATCGTTCGACAATGCTTTCAAAGCTTACCAAGAAGTCTTCAACGTCATTCGGGGGCACGTGCCCGGCAATAAACCGGTCAGCATCGTGCTCCTCCTGTTGCAGATCTCGCACCAGGCATTGAATTGAGCTGCTTACAGAAGTCAGTTGCACCGGTAGGGTGACCGTATCCATTTTCGACGTATCACTGTTGGAGCCTGACTCTGCTTGTCCGGACCCTGACGTTCCTCCTTCCGTCGAGGCCATGGTTGATTAAACGGGGTTTTGGCACCAAATTTTCATGTCGTGACTCGCGACATCATAAAGATCCCGACTCAACGGACATGAAAGACATTTACGTTTTTTGATTTGGAAAGTTTGTTTCTTTGTTTCTTTCTCAAACAAGATCTAATTTCAACGGAAAAAGGCCGCTGCATCCACAGGCAGCTGCGCACAAAGAACATGCATAAAAATGGCGACCACGACCTTCAGTTACGTGGCATGGTAACAAAAGGAACTAGT